>NC_053123.1:14677433-14867433 GCF_010015445.1 Perca fluviatilis | reverse complement strand
TATTTGGCCAGAGAAAACCCAAGAATATACTGCAAACCCAGACGGAGTACTGAAGGGAAATGAAAATTGAGCAGAAGTACTTTGGAGGGCAGATCCAAGCTAGCTTTAATCCCTCAAAATTGGGTCTAAACTGACTAACAAGAAGAGCATTAGACAAACCTATAATTTTTTTTATATTGTTTGTGTATTTAGAAACAACTTCTTAGAGTGGTTTACAGGCTTCAATCATGTTAATTAAGTTACTTGTTGTAACTTACTCAAAGCATGAGTCACTTTCCTGCCTTGAACTTAGCCCAAGTGCAGCGCCCGCCAGAATGATAGATGACAAACTTATCGTCTGAACTAATTAGAAATACAAGTTCTTGAAGTCTATGAAGGATAGTATTTCCACCAGAGTGGTTTTAATCAGCTTCGTTCATCTCAGTCACACTTAGAGCTAATTCAAAGGACAAGCTCTTGTAGGAGATGAAGGATCATATTTTAACCAGAACAGAATTAAGTCGACTTTGTCAGCTCCCTAATGGCAGAAACGCCCTAGCAGCATTTCAAACAAATGATTTGTTTACAAACCCTCAATGTGCAAGAGAAGAACAAAGTCAAACCACCTTGATGTGTCTCCTAAAAACTTAGTTAGTTACATTTAGACGATCAATGGAGAAATGAAAAACATGATATTTTTAGGCATGGCAGTGTGTGGCTTGTGTTGGTTGACCGGTTCACCACTTTGGTTCACCAGTTCGGTCCACACTGAAATAATGTATCGCAACATTATTCGATTTCCAAAAGAATGTGTGCAGACATGACACTGTGCCCAGAGGATGAATCCTACTGACTTTTCCCTTAGCGCCACCATGAGGTCAACATTTGTGGTTTTGAATGAAATGTCTCAGCAACTATTTGATGGGTTGCCATGGAATTTGGTACACATATTGCCCCCCTCAGGATTGTTATATTGTAATAGCTTTGGGGATCCACTTCATGAGAGGCCAGAGACCGGAACCTGCTTGTATCTGTATGTGTTATTCTTGTTAAAGTCAAAAAGTCAAAGTCTGTGAATGAACTGAACAGTTGTTCCCAATTCTTTGCCTAAACGCTGCTCTAATCCTGGTTATACTGGTTACAGTACAACAAGTGCAAATATCAACAAGTCATCAAAACCATCCAACCATATAGGTAGTTTTGAAAAAGATCCTGGTTTGAGTTAAAATCATCACATTTGTTACATTATTTCACTTCCAGTTACGTACGTGACACAGTTCCGTTTGTTCCGTAAAGTTGTAAAAACCTCTGCGTTTACTTTTATTTCGAAACTAGACACAAACCCTGGTCTCCTTTGTTTGTTTGAGCCATCTACATAGCATATAATTGTCTTGATGTTTGAAAAAATATGAGCACTACATGATGCAGATGGTGAGCTGTAACATTTTCAAAAGATGACAGAATGATGACCAACCCACGGAGCAGGATACATGTTGTAACGCAGCGTGGCATCGCATTCACCTCTTTACAAGTGCAGGATAAATACTGTAGTGTTACTGCAACGCCAGCCGTGTATTATAGAGCAATAAACCTCGTCAGGAGACTTAGAAGTGAGCTATACATCTGTGTGACACTCAGAAGTTAGTTTAATTAGCGTTTCCAACACATTTCTGAGCAAGGCTAGCCATTATGTAAGATGGTCTAGATTCTTGTATGAAGGTTCAATGTAAAAGTCAGAGTATTCCACTGAGATAATTACAGATTCTGTCTGTCTGACCTGCAGGGCAGCAAATGCATGTGCTCCGGTGCCTTTGTGCATGTGAGTCCATTTCTAAGAAAAAGGAAAAGTGTGTTTCTCAGTTCTAGCTGGTGTTGTGTGTATTTGTGTGTACATGTGAACTTGTGGCAACCAGTTACTTTCATAAAACCATTTGTGACACTGAGAAACCACTCCTTTGGTAGGTGGTCTGCCTATGGTCTGGGTCCAACTTGGCGTGTCTGTCATTCTCCAGAGGACATGTTTTGTCAACCTGCAGTCTGACACAGTATAATTTCCCTGATTAATCTTGTATTCAATTATTATTTTTTTGTGATGTTATCTTTCTATTCCAGATGTATGTCTATTTTGGGACAATGGGACAGCTCTGAGATACTGTACCCATATGTAGATGAGCCTATCCAAATCCTTACTGTGAGCTGGTCGGCTGGCTGCCACTTTTAGCACTCTTAAGTAAACCAGCTAAATTACTGTGGCAAGCTGTGGAATGCCATTTCTTTTCTATTTAAGAGAGGTGGCAGCCTTAAATTGTGTTTGTGTTTCAAGGCAGAATCAGTTTATTGCACAAGCTGTGACCTATAACTTATATTCTCATATTCTTACAAATATATAAACATTTAGAGTCTGGTTAGAGAACTGTTTAAGAAGACTGCCCTCAAACCAGATGACCTGGGTTTATTCCCCATGTTAGCAAACACCCACCCTGGTGCTAATATTCAGCACTGCACTGAAAACTCCACTGGCTGCACTTGAGAGATTGTAGTACAGAAAACATTTCCTTCGAGCATCAATAAAGTAGAACATTTCTCCTTTTTTAGCAATTCAAAATGAGATGTTTTACTTTTATGGAGCAAAAATAATTGGACAGCGAAACAGACAACACAGATCTGCACGTTTTTATTTTATTTTAACCAGATTAGGGCCAATTATGCCATGCCAGTGCCAGTCACAGTCAAAGTAACATTTCTGCATTATAGTTTTTTTTCCAGATGTTTTTCCTGAATCTTAAATGACAACTTTGTTGCTAAATAGTTCAGAGAATTTTACATTTCCAGTTTAGCTTCAGGCTATGAGTAGTGGGGAAACAAGACCAGAGGGAATCGAGGGAGCTGAGAAAGCCTCTTAAATGCCTCAAGTGTTTGAGCTAGTTAGCCCGACAGCTTACTCACACCTCCATGTGAATGGACTTTATGGACCCGAATGCTGAACTGCACCAGTTGGAGTAATTGACTGTCTAAATAGCTGCAGCTATAGAGTCACTACAAAGTATTAGATAATTAAAAATACTTTGTTTTCTTGTTTAGACTGGGGGTTCTTCAACTGTGAAAAAATGTTAGTCTTACCCTGGCATCCAAATTCAATAAAACTGGCAAATACATTAAAAATGTATTGCATATTTAAAAGACTGATGGGGGTAATGGAGTAATCTTTGTCATTTAAGAGATGGGCAACATAATTGGCTGATACTTTTTGTATGTCATATGATATGACAATAAATACAGAGACAATTCTGCTCTCTATGTACGGAAACTACAGTGTAGAATTAAATCTCTTTCATAAGTAATTCATGGGCCCAATTAGAGCAAGTTAACACAGTATTGAGTCATTTATGTTGTTTGTGTCACACGCAGTAAAATGCAATCATGTGTAATCCTGCTAATAAACTGTCGTTGCAGAAACAGTAATGGAGAACAAGAAAGAGGAGCAGATCAACAGAAAACCAGATAAAGGGGTGAAAGAGAGGTGTGATGAGAAAAGGAATGTCCCACCTGAGACTTTGGTTATTGACTATTTGCTATGTGACACTTTGTGTGTGTTGGTGTTTGATGCTGATTTAAAGCCCCTGTTATGAGGCGCATATGTAAAGGACCGCAGGCCACCAGACGTCATGCCCCTTGTCAACCCCCTCTGACCCCCTCTGTCTCTGCTCTTCATCAGCTCTCTCCTTCCTTTACTCGAACCCAGGGGGGAACCGTCAGAGCCCTCCAGGCCTGGATCCCCTTAGAAATATGGAAATGGCAAGGGGGTTACCCTTGCCATTTCCATATTTCTACCCATGTCCATGTCTCTCTCTTTACCCCATTTACTCTCTCCTCTTCTTAATTTTCTCTCAATCAATTCTATGATCTCTATTCTCCCTGAAGTCAGAGCCTATCTCCAAGGAGATGAAGACATGACCACAAACCATAAAGACCGTAAAGACTCTCAATTTATAACATTTAAAGGACATTCTTTGCTTATCTGCATCATAAGTGCTGTGATTGATTTTTTTTTTCCAGTATGGGTGGTTTATTGGGAAATCAAACTCTTAACCCTTTTATTTATACTTGCACAAATTGCAAGGGCAATTGTAACAAAAACCTGAAAACAACTGGTTGCCAGTTCTGTCCTCATGTTAAATGTCAATTTAATGGCTACATGTGTAGATAATAGACCCCCAGCTGAATGATGGACCATTCTTAACCTTCTACCCTCCATTTTCTCAAAACGCTCAATCTTCTTTTCCTCCTCTCTCTCCTCTAGCCCGGGGGTCAAAAGCTCAGGGGCTTTCTCTGCTGTGCATGTGTGAGATTTACTCTTACAAGCTCTGCACAGTATATCATTCAAGAAAACACAAGGGGAGCTTGTTGGCTGTCCGTACATCTCTTGAGGGAACCCTTTCTCTTTCGAGCTCTCAGATCACATTTTCACTGCTGCTTCCTTTTTTAGTGATGACATGAATAACTGCCCTGTATACCATAGTAATGGTTCCTGCTACCAGTCTTACATATACAAAATCTCTGGCAGAGATCCATGATAACAATTATGTAGGATGTATTTTTGCACTCTTGTCTCTGTAACTGCTAATCCACCCCGCCAGATAGCATGTACACAGCAGCTCAGGATGGTTCATTGCATTAGTTACAGGTAATAACACTATTATTTTTAATTAATGTTTTATGTTTCTCCAGAAAACAAATCACCTGCTGTTGATTGTGAATGCCCTCTACACACTTAGCTTCTACTGGAGTCAGCACTGCAAGCTATATCTTAAGTCATTTAGTCTTGTATATTTCATTCTTATTTTCTTCTAAAATAGATTATCTTAATATTGTTAGCTTAATAATATTTTCATTCAATGAAAATGTATCTTGCCAGAGCTACATATATTATACAAAAGATGAATGTTTGGCAATCTACATACTGCAAGACTATACAGTACAGTGAGGATCAAACCTGTGGCTGTTTACTGATTACAAAATGACTTCAACTATTCCATCTAAAAAAAATGTACTCAATATAGAGCCAGTACCCTCTATGCAAAACAATATAACATAACAGATCATAACATATAGTACACATTTTTCCACATCTATCCAAATCTCATCTTTTTTTCCCCTGAGTATTGTCACCACAGATTCCCCCAAGTGACCCCCAGACCATGACCAGTGACCACAGATGTATCTCCTTGTATGGCTGCAGTGCAGAATGAAGACTGCATACTGCTTGCAAGTGTACAGACACAGCTGAGAACCCAACACTCAAATGAAAACTGAATTCTCTGTGTAGTGAATTTTGACCTACTGACAGTTTTTTTACCCTCATATATGTTCTGTTTATGGTCTTGCATTTTAATCATGCTTTCTTCTTTTTTTTATAGCCACAAAAATGATCTTAGAACTTACTAATCAAGCATAAATAACTTTATTTCATTTTACATTTTTATCATTTTATCATCACAGAGCAGGACAGAGGTAAGGCCAAAAGCGAGGTTCTGCTTGCTTAGCATAATTGCTACAATGATGCTTTGACCACATAGCGCTCCCCCTAGATAGTCATCTCAAATAACTAGTTTCCAACTGAGAGTAAAGCTAACACATTGTAAATATCCATCAGCCCAGTGGATCCCTGCAGTGGCTGCCTACTCGGCTGCTAAGCTCCAGGCTCTCACTCGGCCAGAAAAGCCTTGACCTCATGGAGTGCTGGAGCCTCAAATCAATAATAGACCACAAGGTCCCGGGCCTGGTATCCTCAGGAGCACTCTTTTTTCAAAGTCAGACTTCAAGAAAGTTAGCAGTCATGAAAACCATGAATCGAGCAGACCATGAACAGAGTTAGCCCAATTTCAATTATGCAATATAATCAACATTTAAAACCCTTCATTGGAGCATAATTATTGCCTGGTAATATACAGTGTGTAGAGAAAGATTGTGGTAAAAGCTAATAAAGTAAACATGCTGCCAGTCACTGTTGACTTTTTAAATATTTGAATGCCATGATCTTTCCCTAACCTGCCCAAATGCCTAAACATGACAATAAACTTGCTTTCGTTACCATCAGCTATTGCAAGAGTAGACATTGAACATTTGAACATTTTTTCAAAATGATACACAATAATCTACCATAACTTTCACAAAGAGTTTAGCATACAGTAAATGGACTGCATTTATATAGCACTTTTCTTGTCTTAGCAACCCCTCAAAGCACTGTCCACTACAGGCATCATGCACCCCGTTCATACAATGGTGGTTAACATTCTGGTGACCTCAGATGTGACCTCAGATAATTACATTTTTAATGACCTGAGGTCATTAAAAATGTAATTAAAGGTCTTGGTTTTTCGAAGAACAGCTCTTGGCTTCCTGCCCTTTCTGATCCCTTTATTCCTGTTTTGACTTTTTAGTATAACCTTGACAGAGAGGGGGGACATTTGTAATGATTATTTTTCTTTTCTCTTATTATTTCTTTTATTTTTGCAAGGTGCACCATGTGAACTCCAACTAAGTAAGACATTGATGACAAAATGATTATGTTTTAACGCAGTTAAATGTACCCAGAGATTATGTAGCACCTCTGTAAAAACCTCTCTGTACCTTTCTTGTTCTCTCCACTACTTTGTATCACTCTTAGCTTTTCTGCCACAATGAGAACAAATACAAAATGTTCAATAAGTTCAATAAAGCAAATATCAGAACTTGTAGACGACCATAACTTAATAGAATGCAATGATTTTTTTTTTTGCCAGGACTTTAGACAAAGAGTTTATTCGCACATCAAAGCCAGATCAAAAAGAATACATAATGCGCACGATTTGAAATTACATATCATCAAGCTGGTCTCATCTTGACATTGCGTTGTTTACTTCCTGAAATCATGACTCAGCACTTCATTGGTTGACCTAGATAGCTCCAAACCCCAGGGACAAAAAGATAGAGAGCACTGATGACCAGTGTACTTTTTAAAGTCTCAGTGGGAGAGGCTGGCTGGTGGGCATAAAGAACCCGACTGGTACTTTACTTGTTGTGGACTGTAGGTTGTAAAGTAAGTCACAAGTGTAAGTGAGACTAAGTGGCAGTAAGCCATCCACTCGACTCATTGATTCATTGATTGAGTGATTAATTCAATGTTCATTTAGCTAGTCTGTCCATAAGTCAACAACATGCAGTAATGTCTTTATTCACTTTCCTTTTATCCCTTCCTCCTGTCTCCCTTCATTCATTAGTTCAGTCATTCACCTCCCCCAAAGTGCCATTGATATTACATTATGTCTTGATTTGTTCCTTCCTTCCTTCCAGTCAGACAGACACAGATTAATTTATTACGGTCCAACACATTCCAATACAGTGATGAGTATTTGAATGAAGTGAGTTGGGATTGAGCCTAATGCTTTTCACAGCCATATCACAGCTACAGGAAATCAGTGCAGCATGAGAACTGTTAAGCCCTCACACACCAACATTGCCTGCAGTGACAGGGGTTATAGGGTGCTGGAGATTGGGTCATCTGTTGAAAATCATCAGAGAGGAATTTGCTGGTGAATGTAAAGCATCAAATCACATTTTCAAAGATAGTTACGGATATTCGCTTGTCGACTGTCAAGCTGGGGGGATAAACAGTCATTCAAGATTAATTTAACAATCCATTATTCAGGCAGCTGATGTGAGAATTCAGTGGTGACCCTGACACACACACACACACACACACACGCACACGCACACGCACACACACACACACACACACACACACACACACACACACACACACACACACACAAAGGATGGTGGTGGGGGGTTACTGTGCTTACAGGAGACAACAGCTGAGGAGCATCAGTCTATTTTTGTTCTTCCTTCATTTACGTCTCTTAGAAGGAGGTGTGATCATTATGGGGTGCCTGAGAACCTGAGACAATCCCTTATTTAGTTACTTACCCACATTTCTGGAGACCTGACTAGAACTATATTTTATCCCAAAAATTCTGCAACCTGTGATATAGCTACCATTGATGACACAGAGGTCATGTACTCTGTGTTATTTCAGGGGATTTAAGGGTTTTAACAATCTGTCGAAGATAACATAAAGCTATTTCTGATATTTTTTTATATTAAACAACACAAGGATGTATTTTAACATGACAGTGTGAAATATTCACTGAAATGTTAATGACATTACAGTAATGTAGGGACATACACTTTACAGAAAATATATAATGGAACAGTTACATGAATTAATACATGAGAAAAACTTAATTAGGCCACATCATTAGAAAGTTTCATTAGGTTTTTCCGGTCAAAAGAAATTCTGTTTTTGAAAAGAAAACGTTTATTTAGCTACAGTTATATAAGTGCACTGGTGAGGTGAATCTAGCTAGAAGCCATAACAATTCCCCTAATTAAATCACAAAATATATAAAGATAGAGTGAGCAGAGAAGTTATAATGATATGTATTGATATAATGGTGATGTAAAATGAGCTGCAGCTATTCGGGAAGATGTCCAATTCTATGGCCTACATGCAGAGTGTAAAGATTTGAGAAAAGCAGCTGAAGCGCAGTTACTTGTTACCTCTGTGTTCCCAGAAAGCCCCTCCTTGGACAAACCCCTCTGCCTGAGCGTCACTCAAAGTTCACTTCAGTCCTTTCCTAAGCTCAAATACACACTACTCACACACATTCACTGTCATCTACACAAACGCGCACACACGCAGCGCCAGACGCCTTTGTGTAGTCCGCCTACCGCTTCCAGCGCTACTTTGCTTTTCAGAAGGCGCGCAAGAAGACCTGTTGGATGTTATGAAAAGCATTTGGTTGGCGTGCGGAGTTGACAAAAGTGTGGCTACTTTTCACGTTTTTCCTCGCTGTCTTTAGTGACATTTTACGTGACAAGCTTTTTTGGGACCTTCTTCTCAGTTCAACAATCTCGGAGTTTATTAGTGAATAAACTGGTTAATTGCATATCAAATTTCCGAACCGGGCAGCTGGATAAAAATCAATATTTGATGGACAAAATGAATAATTCTGTGAAATAACTCCAAAGGATTTCAAGGTATGCTCTTATCAACCACGACTATGAATTACAGTAATCTATTAATCTTGGATACCTCTTGCTACAGCGCGTAATTTACTTTAATTTCAGCGTCAAGTTGAAAAAGCCTCTCGCAGCTATTGCTCTACAGTTAGTTGTGCGCCTGTGTGAGATTAGATAAAAGAGAGAGAGAGAGAGAGAGAGAGAGAGAGAGAGAGAGACAGAGAGAGAGAGAGTTTAATAGGGGTCTAATTCGAAGTTTATCCTTCATTCTTCCTTTTAAATTCTTCCAGTGTTTTTATTTATTGATATGGTGATATGTCATTCAATGAACCTACTGGGCCAAAGGTCTGTTTTGTTTCAGACAGGTGCAATGTGTCAGAGTGGCTATGGGTCTGAGGATAGAGTGTGTCATGTGTTGTACAGATTGCAAATCCTCTTGAGTCAAATTTGTGTTTTTGGGCTGCATGAATAAAATTGACTTGTGTATGTGTGTGTGTGTGTGTGTGTGTGTGTGTGTGTGTGGGGCGTGTGTGTGTGTGTGTGTGTACGCGTGTGAGCGCGCGAGAGAGGCTCCCATCTGGATTTTGAGACATGTCACAGCGGTGCACTTTGCTGCTCTCCATAAGTCTTGACTTCCGTTTTCTCTTTGGCAGTGATAATCCCAGCGTGGCTTATCCTCTTGCGGAGTGAAGATGTACCGGAGTGTGTGTATGCCGGTGGCACTGCTGACTCTCCTGGTGCTGACACTTGTGATGCCCATGGTCCAGGGCTGTCCAAGGACCTGTAACTGCTACCAGGCCAGCGAAGTGCACTGTACTTTTCGTTCTCTGCTCACTGTACCTTCTGGCCTGCCTCTACACACACGCCGCATAAATTTAGGGTAAGGGAATAAATGGAATCACACACAAATAACATAAAATATAGTGCTTTTATTTACCTAATATGGAACTATAATTATTTGTTGACTTACTGACATCTCAGGTTGATGATGCTGTTTCTGTGCCACCCTTAGGTTCAACAGCATCAGCAGTATATATGACAGTTCTCTGGCTGGGCTAAAGAAGGTGGAGCTTCTGATGCTCCACAGCAATGACCTCCACCATCTCCCAGATGCAGCGTTCAGAGATATGACATCACTACAGGTAAACAATAGAAGAGCAACAACAACATGTATTTGGCACACCAATATAGGACTGAAAAGAGAAGGAATGCCATTCAAAACCAAACTAGCGGATGATTATTGGGTAGGATAGTTAAAGGTGCAATATGTAATACTGACAGCTAGTGTTTAAAATAGTTACTGCAGTACAAATTCAAAATTCTGGCGAGAATAGCTAACATTAGATGCTGGCTATATTGATTTATTGTCATAAAAGCCTGTGCTCACGCAAAGCTCTGTACCCAACTGACAGACACTTTTTCGGCTTAGAATTACAATAGGAACCGCTAAAAACCCCACAACCTCGCCGTCCTCTCCACACGCCAGACAGACACACTTCTTCGAATTAGAATTACGATAGGAACCGCTAAAAATATCACTACCTTGCCGTCCTTTTCCACCCGACTGAAATACACAATTTATTGGCTTAGAATTACTGCAACAATCGCTAAACACACTGCAAACTCACCGTTCTCTCTTCTCGATTTATAGCCCTTCTGTCACGGAATGGAAATTGCAAAAGGAGAAAATACTGGAATTAGCATTGTTGTCAGAAAAGGTAGTATTTGACACATTGGGGTCATTTTCGGATTTATTACAGTAAATAAATTACATATTGGACATTTAAAAAAAAACGATTTGAGGCAACCAACATTTTGAGGCAGTGGAGATGATTCTACAGAGGCCTCTTCTTCCATTTGTTTCACAGTTCTTCTTCATGGAACTACAGTAGACCTGTAACTCACACAGTTAACAGCAGCCAACATTGAGAGTGTCCTGAACTGTCCTCCACCAAACCAAACTATTGATGGTGGCTTATAAAATATTACGGCTTTTAATGGGGAAACTATAACATTGTCTTGTCACATATTTAACCTTTGACTCTTAGGAGATAAAGGTTTTTGCAGGACACAGTCGTGCAAATCAAACTTGGACCAAGTCTGCACAAAAGTACTTTAATCCCTCTCCAGCCTTAGGCAGGGAGGACCATACAGGAGCTTTGATGCAGAAAGCTCAGCTCTTAAAACTTCTACACCTACAGTTTACAGTCTGCATAGCTCCCTATGACAGATTAATATATTTAAACTTAAAAAGCTTAAAAAGAGCTGATTTCAGAACAGATTTTTAAATAAAGCAGGGAATGTCAAGGTAGCATTTGTCAAGAGTTTGGTATGATTTAGAGAGGGTGCTACATTAATAAATATTCCTAAATCTTGCGGATTTATTTTACATTTCTTCTGTAAAGCCACGATGCAAATTAATATAACAGTTTACATGATTCTGTTCACAATTTTTAGCACATTTCTCTAATTTCTGCACAACTAATGCATACTTTATGTGCCATCATTCTTTTCACTGCTCAGTGACAGGAAACACACTAGACATTTTAGCAGCAACTTAGGGCAGAGTTAGCAGTCTGTGGGGAAGTGTTATTACTCAACAAGCAATTGTTCCCTTCATCTCCCAGGCAGATACTGATATATTTGCCATTGTGTGATAATAGGATCCATATTTCCAAGTGCTGACATCTTCATGTGCTAGATCTGTCTGCAGCTGGAATTCTCCCAGCTAAATAGCCTTCCTGCAGAGTAGATTTATCATAAGCCCCACAGAAACACAATTCCACAACATGGTTTTCATGATGTAACTTCTTCAAATTTGGTGGGTTCTCCACGCATGACTAGAATATCAATAGATCCCCTGGAGTCTTCTACTGAGGATAAAGGGCTAAATTTCATGTTTGAAAAGTTGAAGACCCCCAGTGCTAGGATATCCTTTTAGTCTTCCCTGCTTTGAATCGATAAACTCACAGCATACTGTATATCGTCTGGTTATATGCTGTGGGCTATTTCTCAGTTTTTCAGCAAATATATGAGGTTGTGTGCTGCTGGACGTATTTTCCCATATTTTAAAATTTTACACAGACTGCATTCAGTTATTCTTGCTTACAAAGAGTTTTTCACCCAACTCTTCATCCTCATTCCAATTCCCCTCACATCATTGGTCATAAATTCAATTTACAAGCATGTGGTGTCCACTGACAGGCGTATGACCAGAGCAGATACTTGGTTTCTTCATCAGCTTTGATGCCTATTACTGTATTTGATTGCCCTTGTAATTGCTTTCGCTTGCTCTATTTCCTCCCCCTTTTACCTACAGATATTAAAGTTGAGCTATAACAAGCTGAGAGAGATCTCTTCATCTCTGACCTTCTCTGGCCTGACCTCACTGCTGCGGCTCTACTTGGATCACAACCTCCTCCAACACATTCACCCCCGGGCGCTGCTCCAGCTGCCTAGCCTCAGGCTGCTGCGTCTGCAAGGAAACAGGCTGCATCAGCTGCACCCTCACACTCTGTGCACACTGTCCCTGCTGAATACATATTACTTCTCTACACTCAGGTGAGCTTTAAAGCACATAATGTAATAATCATTGTTGGGGAAGTTACAATATTTGATCAGAAAAAGGTAACATCCATTGGTGGTTAGACAAATACACCTCTAAAGAGATAGCATTGTCTTTTACCCTTTTTCTGATACACTTGTATTACTACAGGAGAGGAAAAACTTTGGTCTGAACATGAAAATCATAATGGAAATGATAATAAATTATAAATTTTCTTACCCCTAACCTCTCACTGCCCACTTCCACTCCCACTCCCACTCCTTCATTCATTCCTCTATGACTTTGATTCAACCTTGGTGTCCCCCCTCCCCCTCTTCATCCAATCTTTTCTTTGCTCTGTTTTCCCCATCTGTAGACACCTAGACCTATCCAACAACAGTATAACCACTCTGCCCAAGGAGACCTTTGTGACAGCACCTCTGCTGGAGACTCTTATGCTGCAGGCTAATCCGTGGAGTTGTGACTGTAGGATGAACTGGTTTCTCACTTGGAGTCTGGCTCATCCAGGTGACTGTCGCGTCGGAGATATGATTTGTTTTCATTTTATTTTGTCTCCAATGAGCACACACGGTTTATGCTGGTCATTGGTTGTGTCTCTGAGACAGATTAATTCAGTCAGAGATGCAAAAATGCGGTGGTTAATGCAGCATGTAGGTTACTTGAGTGAGAAGAAATAAATATGGAGATAAGGTGAGAAGGAACATGGGAAATGGATTGAGAAACAGAAGACTAATTTGTTGAATATTCCACTCTATAAATTTTAATACATGTCAAATCCAGCCAGATGAAAGAATGATGGTATTATTGTACTGCACTTTCTAATACATCTGGTTTTGTTAACCTCAATATCTCTGACATCTCTTCACCTGCTTTTCATCACACATTCTTCTCTGGTTTTCTTCATTTTCTGTATCTCTTCCAGTGTGTCTTATGGCTGTTATTGAGATGTGAGTGAGGGCTGGACCGTGAAATGTGTCTCATTGATATGCCAGACTTAACCTGCCATGACTAATCCATGATGACAGCATTGATGTGTGCAGGCAGCTGGAATATAGGTTAATGATTGCTGTGTAATAATGAAGTGATGCATTTTTCTGATTTATGAGTAGATAAAGTAACCATACCAAATTAGTAAGAGCTATAAAGGATAATATATGCCAAAGAAGAGCTGGCATGACTAATATATGATACCACTAATATGTGCAGAAAGCTGAAATGTGCACAAATATGTTTGTATAGTTGCTATGCTGTTATCCACAGTTGATATGCCAAAGGTGGTAATGCAGCCTTTTCTGACATAATTTTTCTATGCTTCTCATTTTCAATTAGGCTTAATGAAATGTCACAGCGGCCCTCAGTGTCCAATCTGCTCCTCGCCCAATTCCATTCAAGGTCAGGGCTTGCTTGACCAGACTGACCTATCATGCAGCTTGCCTGTCATCCCCTCCCCAGGAAGAGACACACCTTTGGAGACAGAACCCAGTGAAATCCAATCAAGGAAATCCTTTAGAGAGCCTTTAGGCACTGCCTCTCTGAGTCTGTCTGACCAACAGGGGGGCAGTGTCGATCTGGGTTGCAACATTACTTACTCTTCTGAGTTCCAGGATATTGCTCCTCCTCCAGATCTCTCCCTTTCCTCCTCTTCTCCTCTCTCCCTTGCTCTGTCACTCTCCCTGGAGTGCCCTGTGGAGAGACAGAGCTATGAGAAACTTTGGAGGATCCTAGCTTACTACAGTGAAACTGCGGTTCACCTGGAGAGGGAGATCATGCTGAGTAAAGCCCCGGCATTGGCATACCGCTACAGACAGGCAGCAGAGACAGACGGATACTATCACACTGGAGTCAAAGCTTCTGTTAAAGCTAGACCACAGTGGTTGCTACAGCCAGCCATTAGCCTACAGCTAAACAGAGCGCAGTCTAATGGACACAGAGTTCAACTTATATACTCAACAAGAGTTTCTGCTCATCCGGACCCTGCTTCTCATTCCTCAAGATCCTCCCCTGCCTCCCACCCATGGGTGCTAATTTCAACTAATCATACCACCACAGCATTGGCGACAATAACAGGAAGTAAGGTGGAGCTATCATGCCCTCTTTTAAGTTCTGGTAATCACAAAGTACAGTGGATTCTCCCAGATGGATCCAAGCTCATCTCCCCTTCAAGCAGCCTAGATGGTAGGCTCCGGGCATCAGCCTTTGGTTTACTTCTACACAAGGTACAGCTCTCAGATGCAGGGATCTACTACTGCATAGCCCGGGCAGGCAGGGATGTGAATGTTCTCCCGCTGTGCCTGGCAGTTGAGGAGTCCTCTGTTCCACTTTCAGGAGAGCAGGTGGGACCTCCTGTCACCGGAAACATTGGGGAGCACGTCAATCTCTACTGCAAGGCATCAGGTTCACCAGTGCCTCATATAAGTTGGTTGTTACCAGATGGAAACATAGTACGGCGGGGATTAGCTGTATCAGGTGGGCTCACAATACAATCAAATGGGAGTCTCTCTCTGCCTAATCCTTCTCTGAGGGATGCTGGTCATTACCGCTGCATTGCCATCAACCAGTACGGCAGTGACTCTCTGTCCATGCAGCTGGAGTTAAACTCACAACATCCACCTCCACTTAGGACTTCATTTCCTAGAGGGCCACAGTCAGCCGCTGGCCGGTCAACCAAGATACGAGCTCCATTACTATTGGAGGAAGGATCGGGTAATGAAGATGAAGAAGAAGAGAGAAGTTTTGTTGGCAATAGGAAGCGTCCAAGACCTCTCCAACCTCCCCCAAACAGACGTTATCCAATCCAAAAACCCAGAAGACGTGGACCTATAAGAGAAGGCTCCCTAAGAAGAGGAGGAGGACCTGTATCATCCACTGACCAGAGAAGAAACCGCTTTGAGAACAGACATAGAGTTACCACAAACAAACAAAGGATAGACCCTCAGAAATGGGCTGACCTCCTGGCTAAAATACGACAAAAGACTGTTAACACTAATAACAGCCAGACCATCACAGCGGGGAAGCCCACAGCTGAACCAGTAGGAGGAGTCAAAGGTAGAGACACAGGAGGACATGAGGGAGATGATGATACAAAGAGAGGTGGAGCTGAGGTAGCAGGGGAGGAAGCAGAATCTGAAGGGTCATCTGTTGATGACACTGATCTACAAGAGGAAGGCCTACAGCCCATTCACACTGTTGACACAGAAATGCAAACACACACAGAGATGGAAACAGACATTGAAACAGACACAGAGATAAAGACAGAGATGTCCACAGAAACACAGACAGATATAGAGAATGAGACAGAGACACATATACAGACAGAGAAAGCATCTCCACAGATAGAGACAGTGACAAATCCAGAGACACAGAAAGAACCAGCCACATCTAGGCCAATTTCTGGAACAAATGAAATTGTCCTAGAAGCAAACAACAACTCATCTAGAACCAGGCCTCAGAACACTCGGCCGGAACTTGTCCCTAATTTAGTTCCAAACTCACAGCCTCAAAGCCCTTGGAACTCTCGCAGGATGATCGGACAGCGAAGACGAATCATCAACAGACCCAGGGGACGACCTTTGACCCCACCTCAACCTCTCCCTGACCTTATGAACCCAAGATTACAAACTACGACACCTGACTCTACCACAGATCACATGAATATGTTGTTCCTGTCGTCAACAACCACATCTCCAGCTATTTTGTTGATACGGACTGACCATATTAGGACTGCTTCGAGTGATGTTGCACTGAATCTTCTGTCTCCTGCTGTTGGTAACGCTGATGGTATCTCTTCTTCAAAATCTGCCCCCCCCTCATTGACTCCCTCCTCTCTCACCTCATTATCCCCCTCTCACACAAAGATACATATAGACATGGTGACTCAGTCAGCCACTATCCCAGAGACTGCAGAGTCCACTCTCTTCAACACACCGACACCAGCACCCACTCACTCAGATACTGCGATCACACAGACACATGTGCCACACACTGACGCCAGGACACATACACATAGCATACAGACACACACAAAAACACATACAGCCTTAGGCAAACACAATGATAGACCCCCAAGCAAACACAGTGAAGACCTGGAGAGGAATTTGCCGGGTGTACCATATGTGTCCCACTCCTCCACCTCTCTCTTGCCCACTCCTTCCTCGATTGTTTCCTCCACAGTCCCCATTGTGGCTACTACTACTAATGCAAAAATCACAACAACTCCTTCCACTACTCTCAAGAGCATATGTTCTAGTCCTGCTGGAAGCACGAGTATGTATACTACTACAGCTAGTGAGGACACACTTCCCACAACAACTACAAGTACTCCTATGAATACAAGTCCCATCATGACTACTGCAGCTACCATTATTATCCCAACATCTAGCACTACCAGAAGTACTACAACTACTCTCACCTCTACTACTACAACAACTCCTATTCTTAAATATACTACTCCCACTAGTATTTCTTCAATTAGCTCTTCTTCTCCTACTACTACTACTACTACCGCTACTAGTACTACACTCTCATTAAAATCTATTCCCACAACTCCTAACCCCACTACTACAACTGCTACTACTACTACTATGGCTACTAAAACTACTACTCCTACTAGTAGTACTAGAATTGCCATCTCAGCCAAAACATCTACAACCAGTACATCTTCTACTACTACCACAACAACATCAACAAGTACCACAACAACATCAACAAGTACCACAGCATCATCCAGAGAGAGGCCGAGTGTTGTCCAAGTTGATCCCAGAGGGAGGCCTGTTTCTGGGGGTCCAAACCAGAGTCGACCTACTGACTGGAAGAACCCTGGAACTAATTCTATTCCTGATTCACACAGCAGAAGGCCACATTGGCCCCCCTCCCCTTTGCTCCCTGCAGCCCCTGGGGTGAGTTCAAATCGATTCAAATAACATAGTATTGCTATTTTGTGGATTATTTTACCCAACATGCATTACAACAAGCGTAAGAGCCAAGCTAGCCACGTTTTGTTCTTTATTTCTTAATTAAATTGCTAATTTATGTAATGTTTTTCTATTTTCAGTCATTCATTCAATTAGTTATTTCTTAAAGTGCACTCTTAAATGTAGTTTGCAGTCCATATATATTAAGCTATTTTTGTTGTTGTCAGCAAAGTGAAACTCAAATTAACATTTCTTTTCTAAGTGAGTGCTGGCCCAGAAAATACACACATAAACACACACACACACACACACACACACACACACACACACACACACACACACACACACACACACACACACACACACACACACACACACACACACACACTGCACTTGACTTTGCAAGCCCTTGGGCAAAAGCTTAGCAGAAATGCACAAAAGATCTGAAAATAGTCTAATCTGTATCCACATGACCTGCTTTAAAACCTCAGGGATGTTTATGACAATTCTTTAATTTCACGGATTTTACTGAGCTCTGCCAGATTCCCTGCCAGATCTAAAGAAGATATAAAAAACACATGTTCCATAATCACTAACATTATGTGTTTTGAGACCCTAATCCCAAGGGATTTAAGATAATCAATTGTTAATTAATTTCCAGTGCTCTGTTGGCAAGTCTCTGCAGATCAAACCACTGGGTCCACAAGCAATGATTTATAATCTGGGATTACAGTAATGCCATACTGAATTTGTGAACCTGAACTTTTTTTTTTACTAAAGAGTTTACATATTAATGTTAGCTTGTAGCTTGTGGCTTTTGGTACAGATGTTAAATGGTATTCATCCTTACCTCCACAACTAAATTTCGATTCATCTATCGTTTTGGTTAGGTGTTGTTCCTAGAAAATCTTTAAACAGATAGCACTTGGCCAAATTATCTGTTGATAACATTGTTGTATTACTGTAATGTAAATTTTTGCTATTAGAGTAAACAATTCTCATTTTTTTGTATCCATTGCTGTACTGAAGTTGTTGTTCACTTGCAAGTACTCCAACCACATGCTTTGTGGTTTAGTTGAAAAAGTACTGTAAAACTCCAAGACCAACGTAACGAAAGTTGAGAATCTTTCATTAGTGGAGCCATGCTTTCATTGCCTCTAGTTATAATCATCAATGGTTCATTACATTGGCACTATAATCTCTTTACTAAAACTTTTTCATAGGCACCAGTTGCAAGATCCAGACCGAGGATTGCAGACCCACACATCAGGACAGTGTCGTTCCCAGCAGAGAGCACTGCCAGGCTGGCTTGTGAGGCTCAAGGAGAGCCAAAGCCCACCATCACATGGACCAAGGTTGCGACAGGTACACACAGTGCGGCAGATATACACATTTATTTCAGCATACACACACATGCAAATGTTCAAAAACACCCCTAAAGGTATGAATAGATAAATCAGGGTTCAGTTTTATCTGCACTTTACATTCAAAATCCACTTGGAGGCCAGACAAATCTGATTCAAGGACTGATGTAAAAACTCAGCAACGTTT
This sequence comes from Perca fluviatilis, assembly GCF_010015445.1. Classification (NCBI taxonomy): domain Eukaryota; kingdom Metazoa; phylum Chordata; class Actinopteri; order Perciformes; family Percidae; genus Perca; species Perca fluviatilis. Next base: position 14,848,368 of record NC_053123.1, on the reverse strand, counting down.
TTCAGATGCTCTCTGAAACAGGCTTCAGGCCTTTACTTTAATTTATACTTTAATCTATTTTTATTATGTTGGGAAACTTAAAAATGCTTATTTTTTCTCCAGAAGTCAATTATATATGAGAATATACATATAATTCATCTCTCTAATAAATCGGTGAACCTCTGTATGTATGTGTATGTGTGTGTGTGTGTGTGTGTGTGTGTGTGTGCATCTGTCTTTGAAATATCTTATGAACTGTTCATCCAATCAACTTCACACTTGGTTTCCTGGGTACCCAATGAACGTGGGGTTTGGAATTTGGAGCAGTTTGGACAGCATTGGATATTGGATATTAATAAACTGCAAATTAAACTAAAAGACCGAACAATGAAGGTTGAGTTAAAAATGTTGAGAATAAAAAGTGCTCTTCCATGTCTACCCTTTGCAATAAAAGCCCAGCCTAAATTCACTCAGAGCATTCACTAAAAGGAAATTCAATAAAAAGGCATTCTTGCCGACACTAGATATCAAACAAAAGCCAGACACTATATATCGATACCCCCACAAATCAAATACATACTTAACATTAACAGCCAAGCCACTAAGCCTGTTTGGAAATTACCACCTTTTCTTTCCCACCTCTCTCTCAAGCAGTGCACACACACACACACTCACATTCCGGAGCTGTCTGACTCCGTCTTTGTGAGTCAGTCTCTCTACTCGGTCTGGTTCTGGTGGTTGATTAATGCAGATTTTTGCTGATTGGATCTCATAATGGGCTCGGATTGGGTGGCAGATGGCGTAGCACCGTGAGTCCATGAGGCAAATGTCCCTGATTACTTCACATTTAAATTGTAACATTTTGTTAGTAAAATCTGAATCTGCAACATTCTCTGTCAGGTAAATGTAGTACAATGTTTTCCTCTCAGTTAGAAGTACACAGTAGGGCAGTAATAGGCTATACAGTGTGGTTGCATATTAGGTGCTTTGGGGTCCTTCTGTAAGTAATTTTGGGCTACAAGGGTTCTGGAGAATGCTACAAGCAGCAATAGCACAGGCCAAGCAATCGACCCATTCCAAACACATTTTGAACGGGCACTGTACTAATTTGAAAAAAACTACAGACTGTACCTTTGAAACAGAATAAGCAAAGGTTTGTATTTACATCCTAAGGTCATAGATTTTAAAGGAAAATCAGTCTCAGAGTTAGTGTGTACTATAACTAGAATATGAACACATTTTATACTGATGATATAACCCATTAACACCCAGCATTACGCACTGGCATGCACACAAAAGGCTTTTCTCTCACTTGCCATGTGGGAAAGACATATTGCAAGAAAGTAATGGAACATTTTGTGCACTGCATCACTGCTGCTTACTTCACGCTGTGCCACTCGGCATGTGCCCGGTCCTCCTTTTCTCCTCTTACTCACTCTCTAACTTTCTTTCCAAATTTGTCTCTGTTTTCCCACTCTGTCTCCTCACTGCTGCTCTCTCTCATTGTGTGTCTGTCTGATTGTCTCTCTCTCTCTCTCTCTCAGGAGCAGTGATGTCAATCCAATCCAGGGCTCAGCGTTTTGAGGTCTTGCCAAATGGCACCCTTGTTATCCAGAATGTTCAGCTGCAGGACAGGGGCACATACATCTGCAGTGCACACAGCTTTCTGGGTCGTGACAGGTGAGACTACTGATACCAGTTAGGAATATTAATAATGAAATGTATACCATTCAGTTATAATGACCATGGGACAAAATATTTTCAACATTAATTGCAAAGGCCTAAGGCAAACTGCAGTTTAATTATTAAGTACTATGTATGCTGTGATGGTATTTTACCCACTTTTCAGGTGAAAGTACAGTTACAGACGAAATAGATTTAACATCTTTAAGCAGCCTAAAGTCAAATGCAAATCTCTCTTTATGAAGTCTGTATCTGTGTGATCAGGATTCCTGTTTTAATTGTGTATGCATGCCTTGGTGGTGGGTGTTTCCTAAATGTGTCATATGCTATTTATAATTTGTTTCATTTGAAATGTATATTGTAAATTGGTTTATGTGTTTCTATATTGAGCATGTGTGTGCTTTATTGTTCTATGATAGATTGCTAACCACCCTGGAAGTGTGGACCCGCCCCCCTCGGATGCAGCTGGCCAGCTACAGAGAAGCTACCATTCATCAGGGTGGAGATGTGCACTTGGAGTGCCTGGCGGATGGCGTTCCCAGCCCTCTGCTCTCTTGGGTTCTGCCTGACCGTTCTGTCCTGACCTCCACTGCTCCCTCAACCAGGCACATTACTATGGACACAAATGGAACCCTTCATATATCAGTAACATTACCTAGTGACAGAGGAGTGTATCGCTGCGTGGCCTCCAACTCAGCAGGTGCTGCCAGTGCCTCTGTGCGTGTACACGTGTCCTCGTTGCCCCCGGTGATACAGCAACCCAGAGAGGAACACCTGCTCTTGTCTCCAGGGAGGCCTGTTTATGCTCACTGTTCTGCCCGAGGTGCCCCGCCACCAAGTCTGCGCTGGCGAATCCCAGATGGGACTCTAGTTCGGCCATCCCAGTTTCTCCATGGTAACCTTTTCGTCTTGCCCAATGGGACACTGCATATTCGAGGAGTTGGACCTAAGGATTTAGGGAATTACGAGTGCACAGCAAGTAATGCTGTCGGAGCCGATAAGAGATCAGTGAGGGTAGAAATTAAAGGGGGCTCAGAAGGAGAGAGGCGACAGGGAGGAGCAAGAAATGAAGAAGCAAAAGCAGTTGCTACTGAAAAAACTCCTTCATCTTCACTTCATAAAGACAGAAGTTTGTCCATCCCCAGGCACCCCTCAAATCTATTTAACTCCACTAGACTCTCCCCTTCATCACCATTTGATAGAGCCAAGTCCTTGCCGCTGTCCCCTAGTTCTTCTCGCTCATCATCTTACCCTCACCAACCCAATTCCACTTACTCACTTCCTAAAATCAATAAAGCAGTCACTGCCTCCCCCACACACTTGACCAACATCAACAAAACAAAACTCTCCTTTCTCTTCCAACCGTCCACAGTGCCTACAAATAACACCAAAGTCTCGCCCAGCATTTTAAACAACACAAGAGTTACTTTTTCTTCCCCCTCTGACAAAAGCAGAGCCTCAGTTGCTTTGCCCGTCTCCCCCTTCAATAAAGCCCGTATTGTCGCTGTGTCACCCTCCATCACAACTGTCCAATATGGGGGGGTTTTGCAGCTCCACTGCTCTGTAACTGGCAACCCATCACCCATCATCATTTGGAGGACCCCGCACAGGAAACTGGTGGACGTGCACTTCAGGTACGGGGGTTGTGAAAGTTGCATTATCTCACGCTATATGTGTATTGTTTTTGTGATTTGTTTATGTTTGTCCACATTTGAATTTCAGTTTTGACCGACGTCTGAAGGTGCACCCTAATGGCACCCTGTCAGTTCAGGCAGTAACAGAGAAGGATGCTGGAGACTACCTCTGTATCGCACGCAACAAGGTCTCAGATGATTATCGCCTCCTGCGTGTCTCTGTAGCTACCAAGCCTGCCAAGATCGAGCCCAAGCAGCCACTCAATCAGATGGTGTCATTTGGCAAACCACTGAAGGTGAGCTAAATGTAAAAAGCAGAATCATAGTTCATCTCTGCCTTGCTCCCAGTAATGATGTTTACTCAATAAACAAATAACAGTAATTCATTTTATATCACACACCCCACTCTGTTGAAATCTAAATCTAAAACATTCCATCTCCCACACCTCCACTGTTGAGCTTTCAGAGCCTTATTTTTTGTTATTTTTGCTGTGTGTTGGGTGTCTTCTATCGCTGGGCGTGGTGCCAAAGGTTTCTACAGCTTCAAGCTGTGTCTTTGTTTTTGTTTTTATCAAAAAGGGCTTGATATTTTTTGACTAAAAAGAAAAGAAAGACCTGTCAAGTCATAGCCTGTTATGAATCATCAACAGCAGCCTTCAGGGGAATGTACTTCACGCATGAATATTTAACAGCTCAGTGAAAAACAATGTCGGGCGGGGTGAAAATGCAAGAAAGAGGACACCGTGGGATTTTGTTGGCCTTCATTTTTAATTTCATTTAAACATTAACAAGCTTTTCGCCCAAATTTGTGTGGCTTAGCAGTGATTCTACTGTGAGTTTTATGTTTAAGGGACTAAAACAGCCTTAATAAAGCCTAAATGTACAGTACAGTATGCATCACTCAACAGCTCTCAGAAGTTCAGTTTTCATCAAAATAAAAGCCACCAACACTTTTAAATGATAGCAATGATAATCCTGTTGCCTTCAGGTGGACTGCCTGGCATCAGGACTGCCTGACCCAGCTGTCCGTTGGAGCCTACCAGATGGAACCATGGTGAACAGCGTGTTGCAGGGGGAAGACAGAGGAGGGCGAGCACGGAGGTTAACTGTGTTTGACAATGGGACATTACTGGTTCCAGCAGTGGGTATGGGAGAAGAGGGAGAGTACACATGTTATGCTGAGAATCAAGGAGGTCAAGACACTATGAAGGTAAGACAAATATTTTCTCCTGCAGAAGAATATTCATTTACTTTTATTAACAAAGTTTTTCATTTATACTTGAAAATCAAATTAAAATGTTGTTATATTACTCTATTAATTAATTATGCTTTAATTTTCTCATTCACAATACACAGAATAAATGAAAAGACAAATTAATTTGGTCGTAACTTAAATCCTTCATTCAAATTTAATCTTTTAAGGTCAAAGTAAAGGTCATGATGACATCTCCACCAACCTTCACTGATAACAGAAGCCACCACGTCATTAAAGTACATCATGGAGCAACCGCCACAATTCGCTGCCAGGCTGCAGGAGTTCCCGCCCCGACGGTGACATGGCTTTCCCCGTCACAACGTGTCATTCCACGAAGTTTGGGATCTGCTTTTTATTCTGAGCGGGTTGTGGTGGTTTCAGATGGAACTCTGGAGGTTCGTCTGGCTCAAAAGATCGACACAGGAAACTATACATGCCGAGCAAGCAACCCAGCCGGGGAGAGGAGCATGGTGGTGGGCCTGGAGGTGGAGGCTCCCACCCATGGATTGAGTGGCCATGTGGGAGGAAGAGGTTGGAGTACTAGCAATGGGCCTGGCATTAATCATAACAGTCGATCAGGGGACAGCATTAATAATGCAGGGATAAACCAGTATGGATTTACCAATAGAGACACAAGCAAGCTTGGTAGCAATAACAGCAGTAATAGTAGCTATAGTGATCATAATGGCAGGATAAGAAACATTGTACCAAACGCTGGAGCTAACATAGCAACCAGTAGCTTTAATCCTGCCATTCGGAGTGATAGTCAAGATGTATTGAACAGGCCTTTTAGTGGAATTACAACACAACTTGGTAGCAGTGCAATCGGTGTCGGGGCGAGCGTGGCTAGGAATATAGGCATTAAAGCAGGTAACATTGGAATAAATCTAAATGGACCTGGCATTATGAGTAATAGTAACAGTCCCAGCGCAGTTAGAAAAGATGGTGTAGAAAGGAATCCTGGGACTAACAATAATGAAGTCATTGTACGAAAGACTGGTAATGATGCTAACACCAGTAGAGACAATGGCAGGACAAGTGGTACTTCCAGAAATGTTGGCATTGTTAGCAGCAGTGTGTCTAATAATGGAGCTGGTACTGGCACACTCAGAGGAAATGCATTTAGTAGTAGTAGTAGTAGTAGTAGTAGTGGTATAGCTGCTAGTAACACAGGTACTAAAAACTCTACTAACACAGTTGTGGGTGTGGTAACTACAGTGAAGCAGCAGGCAGTAAAAGGCCAAACTGTTGTTTTGCCATGCCCCTCCCAAGGCTCCCCTCCCCCTCGTCTGGCCTGGCTTCTGCCTGGTAATAGCGTGCTGCCAGCTCCTTACTACGGCAGCCGACTTACTGTGCACCGAAACGGCTCCTTGGAGCTGCGAGGAGTGCGGGCCAGTGATGGCGGGACCTTGGTATGTGTGGTTAGAGGTGAGAGAGGACAGACAAGGATACAGGTGGAGCTGGAGGTCTCTGAGCCACAGCAGAAGGCCAGATCTCCACAAAGGGGAATGCCTGTGCAGAAAAGTGCTGGTTTAATAGAGGTCCCTCACTCAGGAGCTTCATTGGATTCAACTCAGTCCTTAAGCTCAAGGCCAGTGTTGCCTGAGACGCTACATCCAAGAATACCAGTTACTCAAAAGCCCCTAAACAGAGCCCAGCCTTTACCTGCTGCACCTCGTCCAATTGGTCCTCCACCCCACTCAACTAGTCGCATCGCAGAGCCAGCAGTGAGCACAAGAACAGCTCCTTTAGTGAGCATCATTAATGGAGAGACCCTTCGCCTGCTTTGCCCTGCTTCTCACACCCATGGCTCTCTCTCATGGACCATGCCCAGCGGCAAGGTACTGTCCCAGGGCGAGAGTGGGGACTCGCGATATCTAGTCCAAGAGGATGGAACACTAACAGTACAACAGGCCTCCGTGTTCGACCGTGGCACCTACACCTGCAGATCCACCACCGAAGACTTCTCCTCAGTTTCAGTCGTCACGGTTCCCGTCATTGTCATTGCCTACCCCCCGCGCATCACAACAGGCCCCTCCCCTGCGACCTACACACGATCCGGGGTTGCGGTGGAGCTGCCGTGCCTGACGATAGCAACACCCCGGGCGACAATCACCTGGGAAACACCAGACCTGACACAGCTGAGGGTGATGGGTCAGGCTCGTATCTACGGCAACCGTTACCTTAGCCCTCAAGGTTCCTTGGTGATACAACACCCGACAAGTAGGGATACAGGATTTTACAGATGCACCGCCAAAAATGTAATAGGAGTGGACACCAAAGCGACTTACCTGCATGTTATATAACTGAGTGAGGCAAACGCACACACACGCACACATGCAGCTGTTAACACTGTATGTGTTCCACATGCCCAAAGGAACTGCAAGGCTCTGTGCAGGAGATACTGTTGAATCTCAGAAAAGACACTACTAATATACAGGTGTATTAGGGCTGCACGATTATGGCCAAAATGATAATCACGATTATTTTGATCAATATTGAGATCACGATTAATTATCACGATTATTTGTTGATTTTAGCCAAAACAAATTTTATTGTCAAATAATTATATAATTATAACTGCTTTTACATCCATATTGTGCTACATTCCTACTAATACATCCATATTGTGCTACATTCCTCCTTTATTGAAGGATACTGTGAAGGAGTATGCCATTTCAGGTGTTGTGCGACCGCTTTCCACACATGCATGTTTGCCGTGAAAGATACAGGCAACGCAATTTTCTGTTCACGTTAATGGCGCATGTGGTGCCTGGTATCTAGCAGACGAAATAGCTACGCGGATTTCTGTGGCTCATTACACTGCCACTTACATGTCTGCGTTGCACTCTGATGCTCCGAAACCCACGTTAGAGGCAACATAAACATCACTGCATGTCACGCTAGTAAACACTAATAACACGTTACACAGCAGGTAACGTTAGCCTACCGTTAGCCACAGTAGTAACTGGATTAAACACGGCTAAAATGCTGACTGCTAAACAGTGTAGTGCGTCTGTATTTCACTGTAGGATTCCAACAGCGGGACGTCCAACAGTCTGCTGCTAAAGCTATGAGCTAAAAGACACAAACTAGCACTGGTCACTGCTGTTGTCTGAAAAACAACACAGCCGGGACAAAACGTTGCGTTTACTGGTAAACTGGTAAACATTGTGACCGGCTTATGATGACCGACTGCTACCTGTTGTGGAATTTTCCTCACGTTACTCTGTCCTCTGTGACTGTCTACATCTAGAAACTAAGCTGCGCGGTGCAGGCAGGGAACAGCTCTGATTGGCTCATGGAGACGTGATCAGACAGTGGTTTATGGAGCGCTAGATTGGCTTTGCAAAAACTGTTCTATGAAGGGAATGACGCATTTTAAATATCGCTCAATCACGCAAATTTGATCGTGGGAAGCCAAAATCGTGATCGTGATTAAAATTCGATTAATTGTGCAGCCCTAAGGTGTATGTCTCATGCATGCATTTTTAATGTATGAGTTGTTTTTTCAAGGACTTATGAGATTCTCTGCAGCTACAGCATCAGGCATTTTCTCTGCATAGACAAATAGATCGTTTGAGGCTTGTTTAAAGTAGCTGGCAGTACACCATTAACCTGTTGTGCTGAATTGTCTGTCTCAGCGGCCTAAAACCCATTTTGAAGTAATGATCGAAGAAGTCAATTAAAATGCACCGTATATTTGGTTTCTGGTTTCCCTGCCTTGTGTTAAAATGTAGTTCTGGGCAATATGGACAAAACTGTATATCTCACTGAAAAAAAAAAGCCTGATTGCTTTATTTCATTACTTTATGCATTCATACACTAACACAACACACAACACGTAATCACACAAGGCTGTCTGTCTGTCAACAACTGTCTACAGGCACATTCATATTCAATGTGATGACAGATCATTTAATCATTTTTGATCTTGGTTTATATTTATAATATAAAATAAATGTTGCAAATTGGAACTTCATTCCCCAAAATACTTCCCGTACCTTATTACTGTAACTATTGACATACTTTTTGAATTTTGTATTTATTTATAAGCTACATATTAGCAAAAGGGTTGGAGTTTGTTGTTGTAATGAATATATAGCAAACAGTAACTTAAACTGGCAGCCTTATTTGCATTATACTGCCTACACATTACATTGAATGTGTAACAGACATGAGGATAAAGGGCCTCCAGGGTTTCAGGACTTTTTGAACTTTCAACTCTTGTCGGGACTTATTTGTGGGTTTGAAATCTTGACAAATATTGTATATCGAGTGCTACATTCTCATAGCATTACTAGGGCCGAATGAGAAACTGTACAAAGCATTCATGTAAACACAATACTCAGCTCTTTGAAGAGTCATCTTCTGATTATTTTAATATTAAAGATTGTATAAATGTATGTGTGGTTTAAGAGCCTGCCCTAAGCTTGTGCACAAAGCCAGCAGCTCATAGTTTTCATGTTCCCTCTCTTCCTTGATGTTTTCATTTTGTTCTAAATTATTTGTCTTGTAAAGAATCTGTAGAAAGAGGCAAGCATTTTGTTATAAAGGGAGAAATTATTAAATATTAAGTATGTTTAAGGTCTCACTAGTCACAATGAATGTGTGCTATATTTTTAACAGCTTAATTTTATAAATAAAAAATGGAAAAAGACCTGAAAGTGTTTACTCCATGAAATGTCAAGCCGAAACTGAAGCAGTTTTGTTCAGAAATATGGTACACGTATGCTGCTATGGGTAGAGTCAGAGTAAGAAAACATAGTTTAAGTGCAAGAGTGAGGAAGGAAACTTTTCCTTGAGTTTATTATGAGAACAGAAACCCCTTATCCCCTAGCTCAGCTGTCAAACCAGGAAATGGGGTCTTAACTGTAGATGAGACACATAATGATGACATCATATTGCTCTCCCTGGGAAATGCAATAAAACTCACAGCAGCCTGCTGAGCAACTCAATGCACCACCCTCCATGCACCACACTGCGCTCACATTCCACTAAATACTAATAAGACATTACTGTATATGTATGAGCAGTGCACTGTGCTATTTTAGTCATTAGTATGAAAGAAAATGAGAGACCATCTTGCGATGGGATCACACCATCCACAATGCTGTAGCGTAAAGTGGGTTGGCCCCTTCTCTACTTCCTATGCCCTTACTTCCGGCGTCCTTGCTCGGACCACACCCATCTTCAGACTCGGCCTTCATTTTGACATCAACTAGGCACCTGGAAGGTTCCGTGACTGCATCTATCACGGTTGTGACACTATTGCGGTGACAAAATCTGTTTACAGACAAACAAAACTATTAACAGCTGGCAACGTACTCACATCGGCTTCCCTTGTTAGTTTCCGCTACAGTTCTGTAGGTGTCAAGGAAAATATCAGCGAGGAAGTCAATTCTAAATGATCTGAAATAGCTGGTAAAAATGCTGCATCGAAGATTTATTACTGAAAGTTTTCTGAGCTGTCAGCAGAGACGTCACACCATGCAGACTGCAAACCACAACTTTTAGACTTTTCCCAACTGTGAACTGCTTCTATAGTATATTTTATTTTGTTTTGCGGCTTGATCATCAGCTGTTGAAGCTAAGACCAATCACTTGGCTGATTTAGCACTCCCCAAATGAATCCAATCAGTGTGAACCAGCTGATGTCATTAGTCAAACCACCTTGTAGAAAATTAGTTATTGAACTAGAAAATGCATTTCCTGCAGAAAATGCATGTGAATGCTGAAAACACAATGGGTTTTATTTCGAAAAAATTTAATAAATAAAATTTAGCTTTTCAGCATTCACATGCATTTTCTGCAGGAAATGCATTTTCTAGTTCAATAACTAATTTTCTACAAGGTGGTTTGACTTTTAAATTGCTAAAGCTAAACTGGATTGTTGGAAAAGTGGGAATGGTTTTAATTAGTATGAATTTCATTGAAAAGTTGAATATCACCACTTAAAAATATGTGGGATATTTAAAGGTTTTTTAAAAGGCTAACATAAAATTTAATTATTGACTTTTTTATATTTTTTTCAACATACTATACTATGACTTTTTTATAATTTCTTTTAACATACTATACTATGACTTTTTTAGACATACTATACAATTACTTTTTATGACTTTTTTCAATATAATATACTATGACTTTTTACCATTCTTTAGATATATATAATAAATTTATATTATACTTTGACAATTTTTGACATACTATACTGACTTTTTTTAAATACCATATATTATGACTTTTATCGATATACTATCACTTTTTCAACAAACTATAATATGACATCTTTAACCCTTTTTTTGACATACTATACTCTGACTTTTTATAACTTTTTTTCAACTATTGCCGACATACTATTCTAAGAGTTTTTTCGACATAGTATACTATGACTTTTTATGATTTTTTTTCGACGTACTGTACTATACTATGACTTTTAATGACATTTTTTATGAATCACTATACTAAATATCACTGAGTCTTAAGTGAAGAAGTCAAATAGCAAAGTCATGTGTGTTGGGTCAGATATCTCAGGGTGAAAGGAGAATGCTTAGAAGACTGAAGGTTGGGTGTTCAAACCTTATGTGTTGCAGTGAGTTTTGAATATTCAAAGTGAAAACGATAAATATGCCCAAAACATAAACCTGTGTGTCCAGTCAGATAGCTTAGGGTGATGAGAGAATGTTAGGAAAACAGAAGCTTGTTTGTTAATATTCATGATGTTTTTAGGACTTTTTTCAACATATACTATATTTTTTCAACGTATTTGACATACTATTCTATGACATTTTTATCCCTTTTTTTCCGACATACTATACTGACTATACTTTTTTTGACATACTATACAATTACTTTTTATGACTTTTTTCGATATACTATACTATGACGTTTTTCAACATACTATACAGATTTTTATCACTTTTTTTGAATTACCAAATATTATGACTTTTTTTGATAAACTATACCATGACTTCTTTATCACATTTTTTGACATAGACGTTTTATCACTTTTTTTCGACATATTATACTATGACTCTTTCATGTCTTTTTTCGACAAACTATACTATGACATTTTATTACATTTTTCTATGAATTACTATACTAAATATGAGTGAGTCGTAGTGTCATTGTATAGAATGGAAAATAGGTTTTGGAAAAAGTAGTTTTTATATAGTTACAAGCCTTTTTACAACAGAACTATGTGTTTGAAAAATTCCAATCTGGTTTCAGATCTTGCACAGCACTGAGTCAGCACTGTTCAGAGTGCACAATGATATTGCTTTGTCTGTAGATGCAGGGAATCCTGCTGTGTTAGTGCTTTTGGACCTCACCGCGGCTTTTGATATGGTGGATCATGAAGCCCTCCTCTCTCGCCTTGATCATTGTGTAGGCATCCGAGAATATTTGCCAAATAGGAGCTTCTCTGTCATTATTGGTTACTTTTCCTCGTCACCTGCTCCTCTCTCTTGCGATGTACCACAGGGTTAAATTCTTGGCCCCATCCTCTTTTCCTTATATATGTTGCCTTTAGGGGCAATTATAGGCAAGCACAACCTTTCATTTCATTGTTATGCAGATGATTTGCAAATTTATTTGCCTATGAAACCAAATGACTGTGTAGCACTAAACTCCTTGCTTAGTTATATTAATGCTATTAAGTTGTGGCTTTCACATAACTTTCTTAAATTGAATGAAGATAAAAGAGTATTATCTTCAGTACTTCTTGCATGTCAAACGGCTTCATGCATTAAACCAGCTGTCAAAAATTTGGGGGTGATGTTTGACTGCAGCATGAAATTTGACAAGCAGATTAGCAATGAGCTTTTTCCAGCTTCGTCTCCTGGCTAAAGTTAAGCCCTTCCTTAACAGACACGATCTAGAGAAGGCAATTCATGGCTTTATTAGTTCAAGGCCAGATTATTGTAATGCTCTTTACGTTGGTCTAAATCAAACCTCCATTACACGCCTTCAACTTGTGCAAAATGCTGCTACCCGCTTTTTAAGAAATACATCTAGACGTGCACACATTACCCCCGTTCTCAACACCCTCCATTGGCTCCTGGTGCGTTTTAGAATCGATTTTAAGATTTTAATGTTTGTTTTGAAGGCCTTAAATGGCCTGGCCACTGAGTATTTGTCCGAGATTGTAACCCTTCGTGAGCACAACAGGTCACTGCGGTCTTCAAATCAACTGGTTTTACAAGTCCCAAGGTCAAGGTATAAATTGTGGGGTGATCGGGCTTTCGCAGTTGCTGTCCCAAGACTCTGGAACAAGTTACCCCCTGACATTCGCACGATTACAGATGTAGATCTCTTTAGATCGAGAGCTGTCAATGAAGGCTCGTGGCTCTTGTCATTTGGAGGCTTACTGAGTCAATGTATAAGTCCTATTGCTAAAATGACACATTGGCTGAAAGTAGACAAGTATAACTACATTTTGACATATACATGGTGTATGAGAAGGAAGAATTGTGGCTGTGGCAGCAAGGTAAAGAGAAAGTTTTAGGACGATGTTCTCTCTCCTCGGCACTGTAGCTGTGACATCACCCACACTGAGCAGCCCTTAAAAACGCAGATAAAGCCTAAAGAGGCACTAAACTTAAACAGTGATAACACAATAACTGTAATAGATATGATGCTGAATCAGCATTCACACAATAACTGAAATGTTAAAAAAAAAAAAATGCAGATTTTATTTATGTGAAGTTGCTCACAGATCAAAGGCAGTGCTGATTAAAATCATTGCAATGCACCACCCATTAATTTTGGCAGTTTAGTTTGGTTTGAGTATATAGTGGGAAAAAACATTAGAGTTCTGTTTAGTGCTCGATGAGGCCAATTGTTTTCTGCAACGGCTTTTCATGTTTTGAATTATCTTTTTTATAGTGTTGGAGCATTTCCATCCATTGTGGCACACCGATTTTATGGTTCCATGTCTGTGATCCCTTTCAGCAAATACATTATTGCTAATCCTCTTTTGCGCAATTGCAAACTTACAAGCATATAACTAACTAATAAAGAGCATCACATGGGCATTTTATTTGGCATCTATTTTACTTTCATTTCAGCCATTGGCATGAAGAGATTGCAGAATGGTTTAAATGGCTGGATTGGATTGGCTGCAAATATGTAGCAATGACCGACTAAAGCTCATAAATCAAACCTTTTCATTTACACTAATGATCTACAATCCAGCAATAGTGCATCAGTTCTGTTACTGTCAGGATTAATGGTAATTACATTGTTTATAGTGAAAAATGTAATACATTGGAACATTGGAAAAGCTAAATAATACAATAAAGTACTCCAGCAACACGCTTCAGAGACATAATTGATAAATCACTATAGTACTATACCTGGAAACTCAACTGTGTACTTTGTAATACAAAACACACATTGTTGCTACATCTGCTCACATTATGCACATCAATGGTGTCATCACAGTTTAGTCATGCCCACTAAATCTGGCATATCAACAAGACAGGTCACAGTCCACCCAGCTTTCATGTTTGTATCAGAGTGAAAAGACAGAACAGCTAGTCGTTTGGTTTAGTGTGCACTGATTTTTCTGTGTACTTAACTGTAAACAAAAAACAGGCAGTGCAAAGTTTTCTTTTATTTTACTGGCTAAAACTGTTTTATAGTAGGCCTTTTTTTTAAACCAGGGACTCGTTTATACTTTGCAGTACACCACATGCATGCAGGTGAAGGATTGATTTTAAAATGTACTCTGCTTATGATTATCTGCTAAAGTTATCATCAGTAATGTAATCATTGTATTACTCAAGTTCAGTGAGCCTGTCCTCACCCAGAAAATGACCGTGTGGGTCGATGATGCAAACAGCACATAACAACCCATGATTATGTAATTTTGTTAAGTGACGACCTGTATCACGAAAGCATGAGAAAGTGATGTGACAAAATATGAGAATTTTTTTTTTTTTTTACAATTTCGTTGTTTTTGTTGTTTAAAAGAGAACGCCAAATTTCGTGAAAGGAGGCAGTGGTGGATGGGTGAAACCATAAACCAATTGTTATTTTGAAATTAACAGAGTTTTACAGGCCTTAGTTTGTGACGCAATGATGTCCGTGACATCACATTACATTTGAGTAGTTATACATTACATTAAAATACATACATTTAAAGCCAATCCTTGATGATTTACTAACCCTAACAATTTTTTTTCAGGTAATCTGAACTAGTTCCTTTCCGCTTTGTGTCCTTTGCGTTAAAGGTACATTGTGTAGGAATTTCTCCCATATAGCAGTGAAATTGTATTTTGCATTCAAACGAATAGTGCTCTCTAGTGCCTCGCTTTTTCAAATGCGTGTTGTAACTGCGGTAGCCGTTATGTACCCAGAAGCTATTCATCGAGTTTTCTTTCGGGTGATGAGGTTCGTTATTTCAAACAAACTGCAAACTGCATTGAATCATTAGTGTGAGCACGTATAAGTAATTACCCTTGTAATTTAGACCGTAACATTGACTTACCTGTCGAGAAGAAAGCTGTCAACTTCAGCGTCCCTTTGAAAGTCTTTCTCCTTCATTAGCTCTTTCCACCTATGAAAGGCTACCCCGATGTTTACCCTCGTGTTTTGAATTTGCCGGTCACGTTGCCTTTTTAATTCCATTTTTCGCTTTATTGGCGACGAGGATTCCTTCTCCTGTGGCTCGGCATAAGTATGATCCTCTATTATGAACTAAAGTGCAGTGCAGGCTTTCAAATTTTCCGTGGCAGTGACAAGCGCCTCTCGCTGAGCTCCTTCTCCGTTTCAGCTGGTTTCAGTCACGTGACGCTGGCTCTGAACGAAAACTTGTTGCTAGTGCTTTATGTCTCAGCGATTATAGTTTTTCAAAATGGTGGAACGACATGGAAGCCTCCTTTGACTTGCCCGTCCATTGTAAATACAGATAAGAAATTATTCGCTTACGAGGATAAGTCAGATCATTGGCAGAGGTCATTTTATACCAATGAGGACATATTTATGAATGATTGATTTAGGTAATAAAATACTTAAAACACTACACAGTGTACCTTAAATAGAACGGTCACATGATTATGGTCACATAATTAAACAAGTATGTGTCGTTTTGGGAGTATTTGACCACCATGTGGCAGTAAATAGAACGGCTGTAAGACAGGATTCTTTGGAAACCGACCTATAATGTTATCTAGGTGTGAGATGTGTTTTGTAATTTATACCATGAAAGTATTCCACCACCCACTGAGAGGCCTCAGACAGTTTCATTACTGTCATATCTTTAATGTTGCTTTAAAACAACAATACACATTGGGGCGAAAAATACATTTTGCTTTGATGCCTCATTAGGTTCGCCATCATGAATGTGTTTTTCCAATGTATTTTTTTTTTTTCAATTTTGCTTCTCTAATGGAAATATTAATGATATGAAAACATGAAAAGGGTGTGAAGTCTTTCATTTCACAGTAATAATGATTTTATAACTGGAAATAATTGAAAAATTATTCCTGCATGGAAGAGCACTTGGGAAAAGCACCGCTTTGCACATGACAACTTCACCCTATGGTTTCAGATACATGAATGTTTTTTAATTCTTAAATTACATCAAATCTAATACATCACCTCTAACTAATGTAATGTTAAAAGGGCAGATTGTTCAAACATATTTCATTCTATCTACACCTACAATCTGTTATTTCCCTTGTTTAAGAAGTGCCTGTCTATCTATAATAACACATTTAAATATAGGTTTACCCTTATACTAGGTCATTTTTTCTTGCATTTATCAAGACAGCGGGATGACTATTTCTCTCAGATGCATATTACTAAAGATCAACCTGCAGTAATGAGCAGATGGAAAAAGAGAAATTAAGCTGGAGTGTGTGGGAGGAGGAATACTGTAGCAATTATTTGGATCTCGACATCTATGTCGTAGCCAAGGCTTCAGTCAGCTGTTGTCATATAGATTTCATAGACATGACTTAATGGGAACACAGATGGTGACAAGAGACAAGATGCAACATGAGCCACATGTGCACACACACATTAAGTACACAGCCTAATAAACGTGGGCTTACCCAAGACAAGTAATACACACAACACACACATATACACACAGACACACACACACACACACACACACACACACCAGCTGTTCAAATGTGTTTTAAAGAAGAAAAAGCAAAGAAATACTCAACACAAACCATCTCTGTCAGCAGCATGCACTCAAAACACATCTCATCTCACATACCTCACGCAGGGATATCACCTCTCACAACAGACTGTGTTTACACTAGCGCTTCAACTCATTAGCAGCTCATGTGAGCGTTAAAAAAAGACTTTAATCAAAAAAAAGAAAATGCTCCTCATCCACTGGAAAAACAAAGAAGTCCATACTACAAAGATGTGGCTTAGTAACCTTACAAACACACTGCATTTAGAAAGAATAAGGCACACTCTTACTGATATTTTGACAAGGTTTTGTCACCTCTCACTCATTATCTTACACCTCTGAATTCAAATGAGCATTCTTCTCTTTACCCCAACAGAGAAGAGAAGTGATGGAAGGGTAGGGGGGTTAAGGATACAGTTAAGGAAATATAGATGATAGGAGAGGGTGTTTTATTCACTTTCTTTTTTAATGTACTTTGTATGTTCAAAGAAAACGAGAAAGAGCATATTATGATCTAATTGCGTATGTTTATGCATACATAGTATTTATTCATGTATATGTATATATATCAACATACTGAAATAAAAAGAAAATAAGACTTGTCAAAATAAAAATCCTCAAGAAAATTGAAGTGAGAAAAGATGGGCTGTGTTTTCATTGCATACTTGACCTATACCTTTTGTTGCAATGTTGACTTTAAAAAAATGCTTCATAATAAAGCAAAAAACTATGATTGAGAATGTTATGATAGTGACTTTGTTGCGATATTTCTGATTTATCTGAAATAATAATTCGTCCAGCCCGGCCCATAAAGCTTAGCAAGAACAAAGGCCACTTATCCTGAGTGTTGCTCAGCTCAACCCCATTTAATTCACACAAAGGCAAAATAGTGGTTGAATACATTTTAAAAACTTACTGACGAATGTTAAATGTTTAATGAGATCGTCTCTGTGATCGTCTCTCTTATATGTGCTATCTTGATTCTACTATTATAAAACAGGGACATCTGTATTGATTCAATGTCCCAGTTTCTCTATCGGTTATGCCTAAATTGCATCTTATCTTTCAGAGTGAATGATTTGGTCAGTCATGTCTGCAAGTTGTTGCAAATTGAAACCATACTTAGGGATTTTTCCATGTCCATTGAAATTAAATGAAAAAGGGAATAAAGCAAATATTAAATGAATGATGAATTTTATGGTAAAGAGTGGCCCCTTTCGAGGGCCCAGACCACTAGTTTGCTATATACGGAAGTTAAAATTACCTCCACTGGCCGCTACTTGTGCATGGATTTATCAGTATTAATAATCCAATAATGTAAATTGTAGTAATATATTATTTGCAGAAAAAGTACTTTCACTTCGGATACCTTAACTACATTTTGATTATACACTTAAGTAAGATTTTTAAATAATGAGTTTTACTTGTAGTTGTTGTACTTTGTATCATGGTATTGATACTTTTACCTAAGTAAAAGATCTGAGCACTTCTCTTACCACAAACAAAACAATCAAAACCAGAGCTAAACTCAGTTCAGTATCACTGAGTTCAACACGGTTCATGTCAGCATTAATCTGAATTCATCTGAGAGTCAGTGACCTTAGCGTCACTTTATTACACCAAGGGAGACAAACGGTTAGAGTATCCATCACGAAATACTGCTGAGAGTGGACTTTGGGCGTGTTAAGGCACACACAGCAGATCGGCTGTGTGTTGTGTGGTTTTATACTGTATGTGTTTGTGTCCATCTACAACATATGTGATGCAGTGCGTACATGTGTTAGTTAATGCAAAAATATCTGTGTGTATGTGTGTGTGTGTGTGTGTGTGTGTGTGTGTGTGTGTGTGTCCGTCTGGTAGGGTGTGTCGGTCAGCTGTTAATGATGCTGTCATGTCAGGGAGTCTCCTTTCTCAGGAGAAAAGGCTGACTCATGGGCTAACTGGCTGCATGGCCTACTTTCACTGGGACTGGAATCTGGATCACTGCAGAATACACACACACACACACACACACACACACACACACACACACACACACACACACACACACACACACACACACACACACACACACACCCATGCAGGGGCCCAGTTACTGTACAATACTTTCGACTTGCAAACCTTGCTTGGGTGCAAAGAACAAAAGTCACAGTTAAACCATGGATGACAGATGAATATTCTTTGAGGAGAGTCACACAGCTGGATTGAACAAAGCCTAAGCTGTAGGTTTTGTCAGCACCCCAGTAGAGAACATGCTGTGTTTGTTTGACTTTATTGAGATATACACAGTTTCAAATGAGTCTTTTCAGCTGTTACATCTTTGATCTCAGTCTATGTTTTGACCAAGACATCCCAAGGTAGCGACAGCTCAGCATCACTCAATCACCAAACTTAAAATGGCTTGCCTAATTTATTCTTTTTTAATAATTATTGCTTTATTGCTTTGCTTACGCATCCCCAAAGAGCTCTGCGAGATAGTGGATAATGATGCGTCTGCTCAACAGAGGGCTGCAGACTGTTTTCAGTCCTCAAAGCTAATTCTGTAATACGAGCACAAGTGTTATGTTTTGGCCCCAAAGAGGAACTCATAATTACCTGTCTAACTTTAAAGTCTGCTAAAATCTACAAAGTCTACAAAAATAAAAAGACATAAACATGCAAAAATATTTTCCTCCAAAGGAAACAAGGGAAACTCAGGGAACTTTTATTTTATTTTTTTATTAAAAAACTTTTATTAAACCGTGTATCACACCCTCCCACTTGCATTGTGTTTTAATGCATTATTGCACAATACATAACTCATGGACACATTTGCGATATAATTAACTGTTTAAAGTGTGTTTGGACTTAAGTCCTAAAGCTGCACTTTTCAAGACTTATTATTGTAAAATGTAGGCAATGTATGCTATCAGCATGCACAAGATGGAAAATAAAACACTGTATTCTCCATTTTTTGAGTTATGGGTGGTTACTGGTAGGATATAATGACTTCATATGGCTATACAACCTCCACTACTGAGGAACGGAGGTTTAGCTAGAGTGTTCTTCTGGATACGTACAGTCCCTGACAAAAGTCTTGTCGCTTATCTATTTTGTAGAAACACCTGCTATTAACCTGACTTTTAATTAATCAATTGGTGTTAGAAATAGCTCATATGAAAAGCTAAAATCCTCCCAAATTATGTTTAATGCACTGAAATAAATTAGTTTCACTGAAAAAAGATTTATCATTTAATCAAGACAGAAAGGTCAAATTTTGGCAAGACAAAAGTTTTGTCGCCTATACAGAAATTGAACAAATTTACTGCAAATACAAAAATTAAGTAGTGGTGCTGTGAGATCCAAATTTAATATCTTGTATGACTTCCATGAGCTTGAAGGACTGCATCCATGCGGTTTGGCAAGGATTCATACAATTTATTGATGAAGTCATCAGGAATAGCAAAGAAAGCAGTCTTGCATGCCTCCCAGAGTTCATCAACATTCGTTGGTTTCGTCTTCCATGCTTCCTCTTTCATCCTACCCCACATATGCTCAATGATGTTCATGTCTGGTGACTGGGCTGGCCAATCCTGGAGCATCTTGATCTTCTTCGCCTTGAGGAACTTTGATGTGGAGATGGAAGTATGCGATGGAGCACCGTCCTGCTGCAGGATTTGGCCTCTTTTATGGTTGGGAATATAAGAGGTAGCTAAGATTTCTTGGTATTTTAGACTATTGATGTTGCCTTCCACCCTGCAGATCTCTCGCACACCCCCATACTGGATGTAACCCCAGACCATGATTCAAACGCCACCAAACACTGTTTTCTGGGTGAATCTCGGATCCATGCGGGCTCCAGTAGGTCTCCTGCAATATTTGCGGCGACTGTGGTGTAATTCAACAGAAAATTCATCTGAAAAATCCACCTTCTTCCACTTTTCCAGCGTCCATCCTTTTAGCAGGCTGTGGGCCTTGACAAATGCCACACGGTTTTTCAATTGTCTTTTGTTTAGTGCTGGCTTCTGGGCACTGATTCGACCATGGAGGCCATTTCGAGACAGAATCCGACAAACTGTTCTGGTTGACACAGGTGACCAGGTCTTGTGGAGTTCTGCTGCAGTTTACGTGCAGTTGATGTGAAGGTCTAGTGTACTGGGGTTGTTTTTATACACACCTGAGATCTAATTGATCCATTATTAGTCACAGGTGAAGCTCATATGACAAGGCGACAACACTTATGTCTTTGCAAAAATTGACTCAATGGGCTTTACCAAGTTGTGAATATTAGAATACTGTTTTGACAGTTTCGTTTTGCACTGAAACATTATTACTAAAGCTGTTGGGATTAAAATGAACCATTTCTTGTAAAAACATCTTGATTAGAAATATATTTCAGCGGCACTTCAGGTCAATCTGTACACAAGTGACAAGACTTTTGTCAGGGACTGTACATAAGTACAAACTGTGTGTGAAAAACTACCTATAACATGGTTATATACTATATGCGGTGTGTTTGCTGAATTGTAAACCATATAAGCTATGTTGTATTATTATTAATTAATTCACTACAATAGGCCAAAACAACATACTGTAAAGTTAGATAAACACATTCAAAACGCAGATTTAATTAAAAAAAAATGCAGGTCCAAAAAAAGCACTTTTTGGCCATTTATCATCCATTTTCCTGTTAAATGATGATGAAGACAATCTGGTAACCAGGTGTGAATCAATGAGGGAAATTACTGTTGATGCTTTGCTCACACATGTCGAGGTGGATTTGGGAAATCCCAGTCCTGTGAAAGACCTCAACAAAGTTCCACTGCAATAAACTTCCGAATAAAGCAGATAGGAAGTTTTGGATTTATGGAGGGAAGGGTGCCTGGGAATATTGCAGAAGGGAGTGTTTCTATCAGTGTCACACTGGGACCTGGGCCCATTAAAACAAACTAATACGCTTGTGTTGCGGGAGAACCCTCAAAAACAAGCCTGCAAAGCAATTCTGTGTTGATTCATGGCAACAGAACCACTGATGAAAGTATCATATTCTGAAAATGTATCTATCACTAATACATCAGCCAGCCACACACACACACACACACACACACACACACACACACACACACAACACACACACACACACACACGCACACACACACACACACACACACACACACACACACACACACACACACACACACACACACACACGTGTGCACGCAATGCATACAAAGCACTCTCCCTTCACCAAAAACCCTACACCAACAAATAGAGCCACACAACTGCTCATGCACACTGACACACACTCATCAGGTGGCAGAGATAATGAGACTCTCTCTACTATGCAGCAGGTGAGCCTGCCTTAGGTAATCTGGGACGGAAAAGATTAGTGGAGGATAACAGGGTCCAAAAAAGGGAGTAAAGGATCGCATGAATGAACAAACAAGTATGAAGAAGTTTAAAAAAGCAATAAATAGGCAGATGAAAGTTTGCTGTAGAAGGAATAAACTGCTGATTTATGGCACTCTTAGGAGGGTGGTCAGAGGATTCTTGAGCAAGAACAATAATGTTGGAACAATCTGAATGGAAAGATGATGGATACGAACAGATGGTTGTTGGATAAAAAGATAGACATTGCCATGAGCTGATGTATGTGCTTGTCTCTCTACAGCAAAGAACAGAAAGATAGGGTAACATATTATATAATGTTAAGTAGATGTCTGATCAATCAATGTTTGAATGAATGAAAAACAAACAAAAGAGTAAAGGGAGAACGCTCAAGGCAAATAAAGACTAAGTGTAAAACCTAAGTTAAAACAGCTTCTTTGAGTGGCAAACTAACTACATTGATTTATGAGAGTGTTTGTTTGTTTGTTTGTTCATGAATGAAATTGCTGACAAAGAGAGTCAAACAGTGTTCGCCTGAGCACTGGGACCTCTGGAAATCATTACTCTGCTATGTTATCCCATTGAACGGAGAAAGAGAAAAATGTGAGAATGTGGACTACGAGACATAAAAGACAGAAAAGAAGAAGCAAAGGACAGAGGCAGAAAATATAGTGCTGAGAACTGAAGGTAGGTGAAGACGAAGTGACAGAGAGGCGGAGGAGCAGGAAGAGATAGAGGGAGGAAGGAGGGGATGGAGAGACATCTGTTTTGTGTCAGGGACAGGTTACAGGCTGATAGCAGAGCTTAGAGAGAATGAATGAGAGAGACAAGAGGGAAAAAGGGACAGACTGAAAAGGGAAAAGTGTGCAAGAAATGTGGAAAACATTACAGAGATAGAAGTGCCTAATTGGAAGAGACAGACATTATCATAAGCTGCAGAACTGAGGGAATGTCTCATACTCTCATACACGTGTGTGTGTGTGTGTGTGTGTGTGTGTGTGTGTGTGTGTGTGTGTGTGTGCGTGTGTGCGTGTGTGCATGTGTGTGTGCACATGTGCATGTGTGTGTATGGGTGTGTCTGTGTTGTAAGTGTAGGTGTATTTGGGTGTTTTCATGTGTGCAAGCTGGTTCTAGATATTGTTGTATCTCATTAGGAAGGATATTTCAGCACCCAATTTGTTATATGTGTGTGTGTGTGTGTGTGTGTGTGTGTGTGTGTGTGTGTGTGGGGAGACCGAGATGGAAAGAGCCAGAGATAAAAACAGACAGATAAGAGAAAGACTAAGACAAGAATATCTAGGCAGAGAATAAACCATATTAAAAGATGAAAGAGAAAGCTCGATGTGGAAGCAATAAAAAACACCATGACACAGAGAGAGCTGGTTAGTATCAGGAAGCCATAATAATACAGTCTCAGGGAGCAGAAGGCTTGTTTCAGAGATTGTGTTTGCGGTTTACTGTCCCATTTTCCTGCACATACCTTTTGTCTCTAGATTTGTGCTTTGCACTTAGAAGAAACACCCGACTGCTGGAAATTGGAAAAAAATACATTGAGGTGTCCTGAAATCAAAGACGTCTTGACAGATTTTTAAAAAGGGTAAAATAGCAGTTTTTTTTTTATAAGGGCTCATGTAACCATTTGTCCTTCATGTTCAGAAAGCTTTACCTTTAAAAAAGATTACCTCTTTATATACCCCTGCTGTTATAACATGTCAAACGCTTACCCTATAATCCCTTCTATAAATTAACAGTATAAGGTTTTATGGAAACACAACTGTACCAATTTCATTTTTTAATTAAAGTGCGGCAGTGCAGCTGTGAAAATTAGGTTTCTTAAAACACAATAAGTGCTGAGGGACTCTGCCAAAAGCCCAGACACAGTAATTATGCTCTTCTCCTCTGAGAGACAAGAAAGGAGGTTTCGCTAATGTAATCTCAATTTTATCTTCTTTGGGGGTAGGAAGAAATAAAAGGGAGAGAAACAGAAGGAAGGAATAGGAAAAAGAAGAGAAAGAGCATCGACTAGAGGAAATGGAAAGACAGGGACTGCCATTTCAGACTCACAATAAAGGCAGGATAATATCAGTCCCCAGTTACGGTGATGTCTTCTTATTCCCTAGTTTCTGTCGCAGCATGCATTTATAATAAAGTCACTGAAGCGATTTTGCACAATGACTTACAGTATAGAGAGCATCAGATATACTGAATGTAGCCACATCCCCTTGTGTCTGTTCTAGCTTAAATGTTACAATACTTTACATTGGTAGCACTGAGCTGATAGTCTCTTCTGCAGTGACATGCAGAACAGTAGTAACTTTGTACAGTATCTTATGGCACATACACCATAGTAAAGATATCTTGTAACTGTTGGAAGCTAAAGCCAGAGTATGATTTGCTGTGCACAGTATGCTGATGAAGAAGCTGAGGAACAATTAAGATTATCTTTGAGAAAAAATGTAATTAGTTATTGAAGTGCTCATATTATGCTCATTTTCAGGTTCATAATTGTATTTAGTGGTTGTACCAGAATAGGTTTATGTGGTTTAATTTTCAGAAAACACCATATTTTTGTTGTAATACACATTGCTGCAGCTCCTCTTTTCACCCTGTGTGTTGAGCTCTCTGTTTTAGCTACATCTCACTTCTGTACCATCTTTGTTGGGAGTCGCACATGCGCAGTAAGTACTGCTAGTTGCAGAGCATGAGGGAGTGCCACGCTAGCAGCTAGGCGAGCATTATAACGCGTGTTACAAAGTGACGCACGTTCGTCACGGAAGTAAATGCTGGACTACAACAGAGCTGTTTGGAGCAGTTTGTGAACAGTGTTTTCTGTTGGAGATGGTCAGTCCCTTTGGGGTGGACTTTGGGCTTTTTCACTTTGTAAAACTATAACATGCACAAAAAGATATATAACACAATAAACGAAAGGGGAAAACCCAAAACTTTAAGAGCACTTTAAGAAGGGTGAAGTAAAAATATTGAAAGTGGCCTCTCTTTGTGAGTAACATTTTCAGGACTTAAAAATGTAGATTAAGTGTTGGTTATTGTGTTTGTGTATGTGTTTGAGCATGTATATGACTGCGTGAGAATCTGTGTATGGGTGAAAATGTTATGAAGAGCAGGATCATCGTATATCCATGTCCCATAATCTTTGTTTTGATTATCTGTACTTCATATTTTAACAAGTGTGTTATGTGTATATTATTATATGATATAAAACCAAACCAAAACAATCTGCTCTACATATGAGATCCTTTCCCGATTGTGTGAGAAAGGAATCCATTTAATCTCTGACACAAAAACACACGCCACCAAAACAGAACACATTTAAGTTCAGTTCATAGACACTGTTAGCAACCCCTGACTTGTTTCTGACCGGGTCTTGTGGCTTTTTCTTCACAAAAGTCACACTGAAGTCTTGCAGGGATCTGTCGGAACAGATAGACTCCTATTTACAGTAAATCAATACATCTTCCTACACAGACTTTGTAACAGCTCATGTTTCCCTCGAGCTATACACACAGAAGCATATTTTTGTGCTTCAAGTCTATTTTCTTCCATTTTATAGGTAAAGGTACAATGATTGTGCATTGGGCTCTGAGCACTGCCAAAACGTGGGTGACCTACACTCAATATTCATGCGCAGATTATGCGTCAATGGGCCCCTAGGCACAGATATGCAAAAGGCCCGACCATCCTTTCTACATGGAGGAAGACAAAGACTTTGTGATGTTATTGGCTAATTTTTGTTGTTTTGCATCTCTTTGTAGTCATGATACATTTTGTGTCTTTGTGGTCATTTTGTGTATCTTTGTAGTCATTGTGTGTCTTTTTGTAGCTGTGTTGTAGTTATTTTGTGTCTCTTTGTGGTTGTTTTATGTCTCGCTGTGGTCATTGTGTGTCTCTTTGTAGTCTTTTGTGTCTCTTTGTAGTCTTTTGTGTCTCTTTGTGGTTGTTTAGTGTCTCTTTGTTGTACTTCATGTCTCTTTGTGGTGGTTTTGCCCATTTTTGTGGTTATTTTGTGTGTCTTTGCAGTTGCTTTGTGTCTCTTTGTAGTAATTTTATGACTGTTATGTTTCTTTGCAGACATTTCGCATCCCTCCATTATCTGTATTTGTCTCTTCAAGTGACATTTTGCAGGTGAAGGCCATGGGGGACCCTGGGTCTGTGCCAATGTTTGTACAAAATCCATTCAATACTACAGTTTTAACTGTAAGATTATATCAGTGTGGGCCAAAGTGGGGTACCCACAGACTAGCATTGCCATCCCTAGAGCCACACCACTACTGTAGCATAAAAAACATTTAGAAAATTACAAAAATAAATTAGATTGACATTGTTGTCCACATTAGCGTGCATCTAAATATTGCCCACTGCATTGGTGAAGTCAAAGACATGATCACATCAATGTGTCTGTGTGCATAGTTGTGTGTATGCATTTTTGTTCATGCATTAATTTGTGAATTTGTGTGTGTGGCATTATGTGCTTACTAAGTGTGAGGATGCATTCAAGCATGCTTTATTATTTTTGTATGTCACTGTGATTGTGTGCATAGGGAGATTAATCTGGGCACATTTGCCATAGTCCCTCTGTGTGTGTGTGTGTGTGTGTGTGTGTGTGTGTGTGTGTGTGTGTGTGTGTGTGTGTGTGTGTGTGTGTGTGTGTGTGTGTGTGTGTTGATTGTGTGTGTGTGTGTGTGTGTGTGTGTGATTGTGTGTTTGTGTGTCAGGCAATTCAATCAGAGTTTTAACAAGATATGTTTTTGAGTCAGCAAACCTGAGGGGTTCTGACTCAACTCACGATTGATGGGTGGTGTTTGTGTGATGCTTATGCAAGTGTGTACAATCTGTGTGATATTGTGTGTGAATGAGCCACATGTTTGTGTGCAACATGTGAATATGTGAAAGGGCAAGAGATGGTGTTGATAATTATGGTGTTGAAATGAATATGCTAAATGATTTGAGAATGTCTCATCTTTCTCACTGCATATATACCGTGTACTGTACTGTAAGTCCCAACCCTAATCTTAGTTATATAAATAAAACCTTCAATTCAGATGATTTTCTACAAATCTGATACAAACCATATGTACTCAGAAATGTTCATCTTATAATTATGATCTACTGCCAAACTGTAATCATGAGCTAAATCTTTCCATAAATTCAAACTAAATAAGTTATCCTAACCTAAACCTAAACAAGAAATTTGTATTATGCTACAAATAAGATGGTCATGTCATGTCAAGATGCTCTGTGCTTTTTGTAGAGTGAAATTGCCTCTGTTAGAGCATCACACGCATATAGACAAGAGAGATTAAGGACAGATGAGAAAGAGAAGAGGAAAGAGAGAAGCTATGGAAGAAATGGAATAGACTTAAGAAAAGATCACTCAACAAACAAATAGCAAACAGCAAAGAGAAAGCAAGAAAGACAGAAAGTTAAAGAGAGGAGAGGGGTAAGCAAAGGGGTAGAAGACAGTCTGACTAAAAAGACAAAGAAGGGGGAGGAGAGGAAATATTCTCCAAAGCTCTCGGCTCATATTTAGACAGACGAGACAGAGGAGTCAGTCTGCCGGTGCCAACTACCAAACTGATTCAGAGTCATTGGCTGCTGCCGACTTCAATATGCTGCGCAGGTCAAGCGTTCCTAAACATTTCAAGTTGAGGAAATTCAAAATGTATACCCTTGCCTGAGGATCTACTGTGACTTAGAATCCACCCTTAACCTCTGACCATGGTTCCTAACATTACACGTCATGTGTTTTTTGTAGTAGAAATCTTGGTCTTGAAATATAACAGATTAAACCACTAGTATCCCAACAGTGTGGCTTTCTTTGGGACAAGTATATTGGCATATTTTGATGCATCCATTGTAATAAGAAAATACTAATGTGCCTACAGTGACAAACAGAAAGTGAATGATTGCTTTTTTCTGAGTTATGTCACACCTCCTAGTTGCATAACAGCTGCAAGTCAGTGTGATTGTGTGCTCAGGTGATAAAAAGAAACTAAGCCACTGTTTTATATATATATATGTATATGCATGTACAGTATATGATCTTGAAAAGTTTTTATCTTGATCTTTTCTAAATTAACAACTAAGTTAAAAAGGTATTTAAACTAATAACCTCATTGTTATAAACAGTAACAAAGTTGGACCATGATTGGCTTGAAATGAGGAACACCTGATGAATGAAGACTTTTAAGGTCTGTTGATTCAAATGCTATTCATGTTTTGTAGCAGCTACTTAGAGATAAGAGCCAATCAAGTCCGGGTATACTTAATGCACAATGTTTTGACGAGAGAGACAAAAGTTAAGAGTTTCTCTCAGAGATACTGTTATCTGACATCATGTCAACAAAACTACATTGCAAAATACCACAGAGCAGAACCTTTAGTATGTTTATACTCTCCAGATTACTGTCGATTTAAGTGATTTTGCATTACATAACTCTAAATGGCAATCCAACATTGAATCTAACCTTTTCTGGCCACACCCCAGTGATGCAATGAGACCAGTGTTTTCCAGCTGGCACTGGCAAAAACACCACTAGAGCAGTGGGGTCAGAGGTCAGTGTCTGAGCCCACTGAAAGCAGTGCAGCAGCAGTTTTCTGCCCAATGTGTGTCAGTGATGAATTGCATTAAAATGTTTAAAAACACTTATTGTATGTGTGCGTTGTTAGACATACAGTATGTGAAATATTTATTCATACTCACAGCTGATACCATTTCCTGCTCACTTAGGATAGGTACGGAATATTCTTGACATAACATTTGCTGTAGCATTCGTATAGGGAGAGAAATATTTTACAATGGGAAAAACAAATGATCAAAATGGTTTCTATGTGTTTCTATTTTTCCAGAGCATTGGAAAACACAGGGGTGGAGGTCTTTGTGTCCAAATAACAGATTTCTGAAAATGCAATTCCTTTACATCTAACTCTGAAAAGTGTTTTATGGTATGTTTGGAGTTGATTGTTGCTTTGTCCTTGCCAGATGCTTTCTAAAAAAAAATCTATTTTTATGTTGTCACAACAGCTAAATGAGTGAGCACCCTAGACTGTATATTATTAACAGTCTATGGTGAGCAACATTGCCGCACTCCACCCTGATGAAGTTTAGCTGGTTTGAATGAGGATGGCAGATCACAGTGACAGCACCCTTATGTGCCCAGCTATTGGGTTTAAATTTATCTATGCTGTCGTCAAGGGTATCATTAGTACGAGACTCTGTTGTAACTTTAAAGGTGCTCTAAGCGATGTCACGAGTTTTTTAGGCTACAGCATTTTTTGTCACATACAGCAAACATCTCCTCACTATCCGCTAGCTGCCTGTCCCCTGAACACACTGTAAAAAAACGCGGTCTCTGTAGACAGCCCAGGCTCCACAAATGGCAACAAAAACAAACTGCGCCAACCTGCACCACCAAACATAACAAACAGTGTTCCAGCGCTCCAGCCAATAACCGACAAGAAGGATTTGGGGGTGGTGGTTGTGGGGTTAGTGCGCGGAAGCACGGAAACAATCCACTCTAGAGAGTGCCCTGAGCTTAGAGCTATCTTCCGTAAACAACTGGCTGATTGACAATATGCTGTCATTACATTTTGGTAAGACAGAGGCCATCTTGTTTGGTTCAAAATACAGATTGAACAGATGCTTTATGAATTTAGGGTCATTTTGAATAATGTTATGGTCAGTGCAAAAACGTCAGTAAAATACCTGGGGTGCATACTAGAAAACAACTTGGATGGCAGGAATATGGCCAACAAGGTTTTGAGTAAAGTCACGGGGCTCACAAAGTTTTTAGCCAGAAATTCAAAATTTTTAGAAAGGTTAACAATGATCATCTTAGCCAATGCCTTAATTTTAAACCACTTTGAATTTGCATGTACCTCCTGGTTTGAAGGCCTAATAAACCGACTCAAAGGGAGGCTACAAACAGCACAGAATAAATTAATACGAGTAATCCTGAACTTGGGCCATAGGTCTCACATAGGTAGGTCACAATTTGTTGAGCTCAACTGGCTCCCTGTAGAGTCTTGTGTTAATATGTTAAGACTGACCATGATTCAGAAAATATTGTTTGGTAATGTCCCAACTTTTTTGTTGTGTCTTATAACTAAGGTAAAGGACACACACAATATTAATACTCGTGGCAGCATATCTGACCTGTGTCCTTATAAATTTAAGACAGTGTTAGGGAAAGGAACTTTTGCCTATATAGGGGCAGTTCAGTGGAACAAGTTAGATCGTCATATGAAAGTCATTTCCAACCTAAACTCTTTTAAAAAGAGCATCAAGGTCTGGTTATTAGAGAAGGTTGCGGAATAGATTAAAGGGCAAGTTACTATTTTTATTTATTTAAGAAAAATGTTTTTATGTTATGTCATTGAGTATCTTGTCTTGATGTTGTGTGTTGAGGACCACAATGGAAATAAGTCTTGGACTTTATTGTGTTTTTATCCTCGTTTGTATTTGATGTCCTTTTATCATGTGTAAGGCATTCTTGTTACAATTAAATAAATCAAATCAAATGAGGGAAAGGGAGGGAGAGGGTATCGGATGAGGAGGAGGGAGGGGCAAGCTAGCCTCATTTTGTTTGAAAATACTTTGAACGTCAACAAGAAGTGCCAACACACAACATCGCTTGGAGCACCTTTAACATAGATGAAGTTAGCTGCTCTGATAATATGATCTGTTAATTTAAGAAATAACTCATTTATTTAATTAGCCTGGGCAGTTTTACATACTGTAATGGCAAGAGGACATGTAGGTCCAAGAGCGGGACACACTGAAGTAAAGCTAATACATGAATGACACCTGAAACACAAGGCCCAAGGAAAGTGATGGATATAATTGAATTGTTTCTTGGCCCATTGTCGTCCAACATTTAAAAACCTCAGGAGTCCATCCTTGAGAGTTGTTCAGTGAAGCTTCCTGCTGTTACTGCTGCTAGTTGCAGGGAACTCTACATAGTGGATTCTTTTCTCTTTATTTAGCTACACGCCCTCTCTGTAGTCACTGAAGTCGATTGTACGTACCCTGTCCTCCCGTTGTTGTAAAAACTACCTCACCAAATACTCCGCAACTGAAAAGATTCCCCAACAATAACAACTATTGACTACTATTTGAGAAACATTTGCTGCCCAGCTGTTTTAGGAAACTACTGAGCCTTTAAAAAAACATTAGTAGAATATATTCAAGACCAGTTTGGAAAGATTTACGTCTTCAGTAGGAATCAGTGGGCTTGGTGCTGAGAGAGTAGAGAAGTCAGTCATTTGCAAACATTGTTGTCCTGCATGAGATCAATGTTGAATTGATTTTGACGTTTAGTTTGGAGGACCACAACCCCCCCCACACACACACACACACACAAACACTGCAGGCACAATTCAACATGTCATTACTAGTAAGAAACAGGTGTGCTTTAAGTCAAAATTATCCGAGAGAAAAAAAGGGATGACCTACATATGTTTGACGATTGCAAAAGCATGACCTCACTCCCACCACTCCCTCCATCTCTCTATTCTTCCCTCTCCCATTCCCATTCTCTCTCTCTTGCTCCGTCGTTTCCCCCGCTCCGCCCTTCGTCCCCTTTATCTGTTCTCACCCACTCCTGGCTGCCTCGCCCTCGCTCATTACCACCATTTTCCTCCCAACGGAGTGACTCAGCATTTTCGTCTCCCTAACTTATGTGTTTCTCACTCAATCCATCACTCTCTCTTTTTTTTTTTTTTTTTTTTTTTTTTTTTTTTTTTTTTTTTTTCTTGTCTCTCAGAGAGGTAAGTCACCCCTCTGAAACATGGTCTCTGGCATGACCATAATGAAGTACAAAATTGCTAAATCATGTTTACAGTATAGATATAAAAACTTAGTATGTAAGAAATAAACAAAAACCAGAAGAAAGAATATTAATGATAAGATGAGATGTAGTTTTCACTCAGGCTCCGACATGCTCTTATGTATTTTTGCGTCTCCAATGGCTATGTAAGTTTTCACCCGAGTAAGTATCAAATTTTGTTTCATTTTGACTCTGGTCGTCATTTTGCATTTTACTTTGGTAACACACCATATGCCTTGGTTCATATGTCTCCACACAAGCTGCAGTGTAGCAGGACGTGTTGCTTTGTCTTTACATCCAGTTCCTGACACTTAGCTCTGATCTTGGCCTTCTCTTATTCACAGTCGAAACCCAGATCTGAATATTTTGCAGGTGATGCCTTCATCTCTTTTTTTCTCAACTCTGATCCCTGACATTGCAACCATCTCTCTCTTTTTCGGTCTGTACTTCTCCCTTATAACACACGGATAAATCATGTTTCTCTGTCTCTTCTTTCAATCCCTGCAGACTCCTTCATCTGGATAAAAAAACAGTATGTTTGCTACAAACTGGATCCCTCATGTTTTCTGCATCTTTCCAGAACATCAAAGAACTGCTTATGTGCAGTGGACTCCATTTTCTCATTGGATTTCAGCTTCTCTCTCTCTCTTTCTCTCTCTCTCTCTCTCTCTGTTTTCCCCTCAATGTCTTTTCACTCTATGAGTGTTTACCCGCTTACAGGCTCTCATCATTTCTGTCCCGTCTTCGCTTCATCATCCCTTTCTCTTTTCGGAGCCAAAGGCCCTCTCTCCATCCCGAGCTGTCTCTCTTCATCTCTCTCCTCCCTCCTCACATCAATATCCCTCAATCTCTCCTTCTCCCCATAAACAGAGTGACCCTTCAGTCTGCTGTCGCCTCTCCGCCTCCAGAGTCTTTGCCATCTCTCTCACTCTCCCTCTCCTGTGGGTAAACATGACCCATACTTCGATCATCCTCTTGTCATTTTGTCATTATTTGCCCCCTGAACCCCTCTCCATCTCTCTTTATATCCATTCTCCTCTCTGCCTCTCTCTCTCTCTCTCTCTCTCTCTCTCTCTCTCTCTCTCTCTCTCTCCTATCCCTCAGTTCATCTTCCTCTCCTCTTTCTCATTTCTCTAGTGATGACAAACACTTCTATCAGTTTTCTGCCATCTCTCAAGAATGCCGCATCCTCTTCTCACTCCTTCAATCTTTCGTGTCATTACTATTTCTCCTTCAAGATGTTCCTCTCCAAACATCCATCCCTACTAGGATCTAAAGTTCTCAAAACATAAAAGTGATAGTTCATGTATCAAATAGCATAAATAAAAAACATTAAGTAAATGTGATTGGTTACTATACACAATTGGCCCCAAACCATGAAAAAAAACAGTCCTAGAAGGTATGTAGACCAGGTGTGTATACATACTTTTGGCCGTACAGTATAGTGTATATTCCTATTGTATTTGTTTCCTCTGTGAGACTTCTGCATCTCTTGAACACAGCCGTACTTCTTGCTTCTTTATACACATTGTTCCTTGTTTTGTGGGACAGTATCACTAAAGTTTCTCTCTCCCTTTGGAGAGAAACTTTCTCAGCCTATCTCTCCAAAAGCATCATCTTCTCCCTGCTGCCATTGTACTTTGTTATTCAGACTTTTTATTCTCCATCCCTTGAGTCAGACCCTTAAGGTTTTGATCAGCGTCTTACAATTATATTCTCTTACTCATCCATACTTAAGCCTGTCTCCTCTTATTTTCTTCCCCAATCATTCCGGTATGGAGTGCTTCTCTCAATTCCACCACCTGCTCATCTCTCTGTCAATATCCTCTCATACAGTATGAAATAGTATGACAAAAATAACTTTGCTCCCTTCCTTCCTCACTCCTGCTCTCTCTCTCTCTCTCTCTCTCTCTCTCTCTCTCCTATGAGAATAAAAAGTCAGAGTTTTTCTTCAATTTGTCATCACCCAGTCTGTATCATGTTGGTCACACCTCAAGCACTTCTCCTATTGCTATGCCTTCATTCTCTGTCCTCTATTGCCACTATCATTCGTTCCATCACACATTACCCCTCCCTCCTTCACTGACCATCGCACCATGTTTCCATTATTCATTCCTGCTTTACGTTCGATCCCTCTGCTCCTCATCAGCCTGGACCCTGTCATGATGAGTTATAGAGGGGATATCTGGTCCTATATCTGGTTTGAATGTTTCAAACTGGTTTCAGTTGTATTTACATGTTGTTGGCACAAAAGGTCTACATTTTAACATTTTGTCAGGAATTGGGTGTGTTTTAATTTCCTGTTGTATTAATTTGTTTATTTAAATCTGTCGGAAGGCAACTTCCCCCTCTTGAGGAGAATTGGTTTACTGTCTTAAATACAACCTCCTATAGATTCTTAGATTAGATTCCTTTGAAATGATAATCTGTTGGCCTTTTTCCCCCCTGCAGCTACTTTCAGTTCCTCCTCTCTGATTAATTTCTGTGAACAAAATGTACTTTGTCTTTGAACATGTTCACCCTGTGTGTTAAACGAGTTTCCTTAATAATAATTAGTGTCACACATTTCCGAGTATTACTGTATATATTTCCTGGGGTGAAATTCCCCAGGTGGCATAGCTAGTCAGTTATTTTCTTCTTCTCCCTTGCTTGCTCTGCCACATCACAAGTTCAAACATGGAAAGCCACATGGATTTTGCTTTCACTATTCAAACAACAAAAAGCAGTGACGATTATGGTTTTTCATATTTTGTGCCTAAAAATTACAACATAATCACACACAGTGATTTTGAGAGTTCCGCGCACCATGTGGTATTTGTTTGCCTATTTCTTGTCAGACTAAACTGAGTGCTTTAACAAAGAAAGTCTGGAACAATAAAAAGAAAACCCTGAAATCTGTTGCATCTTACTTAGTGGTAAAGTAACCACTAAGTAAGATGTGAAAAGTGAAAATATGTAGGCCATACATGTAGTTTTCAGGAAGCCTATTATACATGGTGACTAACATCACTGGGACATCTGCTGTCTGAGTTGAAATGGACACAGTATACATGTGTATGTGTGTGTATATGTAGGTTTAGGTTTCAGATGTGGGAGTGGGTCTCACTTTTAAAACCTGTAATTCTCCTTAATTACACACACCGCTTGAACACGTCCTACTAACCAGGAGTAATTTAGCATCTTGCTGCAGTTCTTTTTTCCCCCCTAAGTCAAAGCATGCCTCAGCATCACAGCGCCTGAAAGCTGTTGCTCTTGAGGGCTAAACTGAATAACAGATGATAGTGTTGCAGCCAAATTCTGTCATTTTAAAAGGACAGGAAGAGAGATTAAGCGCAGTCCCTGTATGTGTATATATAATAGGCTACAATTGTCCCATTAGCCTAGTTATTTAGCTATCTGTTCCTCATCAAACCCCACCTCACTAAACACTTCCTGTCAGCCAAAATGGGCTGAATGTTAAAGCTTGCGGGAGGTAGTGTGTTGGATTGTGACTGTGAATGTGCACAAGTGTATTTGTGTGTCTGTGAGTGCAGTAATTACTGTAGTAACCAAAGTGTTTTGTTTGTCACTATTAGGTATGTCTACATTATTGAGAAAATGTGTGAGGAGAGTATGCATGTTAAATTTTGTGGTTTTATTATCTGTGTGATCTGAGTGTGTGAATGTGTGTATGTGCCAACATGCTAGGCCAAATGCCCTGTTCCCTGCCTAAGGCTCTTTCCCCTGTGAGGGGTAATTCTGGCCATATGGTACACAGCATGACACAAACTTACACCACAGACATTGTATCACACCATACACACAATGAAAAAAAACACAACACGGTCTGGTGCAGTACAACTCACTCGCAGGTCTTGGGGATCAGAGTAAGATCTACTCTGCTCTTAGGTATAAGAGCAGAGTACAGACATGCAGAGATCAAGAAAGGCGTAGAGTCAGAGTTAGTGTGTGTGTGTGTGTGTGTGTGTGTGTGTGTGTGTGTGTGTGTGTGTGTGCATAGTGAAAGTTTCCCAGCAGAGACAACATTTCATCCCCTGGAGCCTATCTCACACTGTAACAATTTGGCCTATTGCTGCTGGCAACATGCTCATATACTGTATAATCTCACAAAATCATACGTACATGCACAAAAATCTGCCTCTGCTGCACTGATGTTCATGATATAAATAAGCATACAGCAAAACATACATATTTACACATAAAAACAGATACTGCATGCACACACACACACACACACACGCACACACACACACATACATCCAATCAGCACTAATAGCAGTATAAACACCTTCACGCCTAATTCATTGACAAACACATTGACACTCTCTCCATCACACACATTTTCCATGCTTCCTAATGTAATAGTGATGCAATGGTCCATTGCCACAGCAATCTGTTATGGTACAGTCGGTGAGACCAAGAATATTAAACCAGAAGGAGAAACAGACATATGGGCAAATAGATAGGCAACACTGATTGATGGAGCAGTATTGGTCATAGAATGGTTGGTAAGAAAAGTTAAGAGAATTAAGTAGTGGACTGATTTAAGTTGTATAGTGTTTTCTGCAGAAACCTTGCATCTGTGAAATGTGCACCCCCTCAATGCATTCACTTTTTAACATTATGCTGTGATTTTCATTTAGTTCCCCAGTCATGTGGCCCCGGGCCTTTCAGCCCACTGCACACAACGTTAGCTTTAATTTTGAGGAAATAATAAAAGGCATAGGAGGGCAAAGAGTGCACGCTGTGTTGGGCATAGATTGTAATGGTATGTGATGGCTTTACCACAGAGGTCAGTTGTGGTTTAAACAAAACCTCAGCCGAACAGAGCAGTAAGGCTGGCCATGGAGACTCTGCCCTCATTTTCATGCATATAAATAGATTATCTTTTTCTTTCCTTCCCACACTTCCACAGCCAACACACAGCTACTGTGTTTGGACCCTGAAAAACACAAACAGAAACACTTTGTGTTTTTCAGGGTAATTGCCCACTATTTCTTGAAGAACAGTTTTTCCATCTGCCTAGCACGTCTGTGCAGCATCTCCAAGCATAGCGTGGTTAGGTGCTTATAGTTGCAGCATATAGTTTAGGTCTCTGTGCAGGTCCAGTGGTACAACCCCTGGCAAACTCAGTCGTCACAGTGAGTCCAGGAAGTCACCCCACCCCACAGTTTTTTGCAAAGAAATAAACACATTGTTTTTGTTACAATACTTGTTTGTTGTCATTCAAAAGCAGTATAACATTTGATTAATAGAACAATTGTGGTGTGTGTGTGTGTGTGTGTGTGTATGTATGTATTTGACAATTAAAATGTCAGTATCAGAATGTTTTTTTTCATCACTTTCTTTAAAAAAATAGTCACTTCAAACTAATTGCTAAGATGTTAAACCGATTTTCCACAACAAAAGATATTCTGCCACAGTTGACTGACACTATTCATTTTAAAAACATTCTCTGCTCTATAATGACCTCTATTCTAAACATCACCCAAACTATAGGCACAAACCTACAACTAAATCAAAACAAAGCAACAACAGCCCCTTAGCTATTACAGTTTGTGTAACATGCATATTAATACAAGAGAGCTATTTCCAGTGTTTAAGCCGCCATGCAATAATTAAAGTACATCTTTTCAAGTTGTGTTTCTGTGTCAAACAGGGGGTTGTAAAAAATGCTTTATGGCTTCTCCTTAAACACTGACCTTTACAGAAAGCCACTGATCTGTTCAAAACATGACATACTGTGTGCATGTAGGTGCACAAGCATGTGCACATAGTTATGTGTGTGTGACATGATGTACAGCCAGCAACATTCTATCCCACCAGCCATCATTAACTTTGACATACAGCCAAATGTCAACATGTATGGTCGACTGCATGACTTATTATTACAGATATGGATTGGCTACCATAATGAACTTGCTGAGTGTTTGATGTAGGGGGCACTGCTGAAAGGGAGAGAAGTAAATACTATGATCGTGATGGCAACGATTAGTGATGAAGATGATGATGATGAAAATCCCCTCCTTACTTGCAGATGTGGGTGGAATTCCTGGAGGGAGAGGAGGAGGAAGATGGGAGGACAACAAGGAGGAGGCGATGAAGAAAGTTGTTTGAGGAGATGGAGGACAGGAAGGAGAACAATTGTTGACTAGACTTTGATGTTTTGACAGCCAGCCACTGCTGGAGGGAGACGAGTGCGAGAGCAGCATGATGATGTTAATCAACAATGATGACACTGATGATGGAGAAATTCACACAGATCTTTATTACTGAAGATCTGTGGAGCCACATTGTGTCCTTTTGTACAAACTAGACCAGCCTGGGGGGACAACATCCACCATGCCTTAATGTCTTTGAGCAATGCTGTTCTGCAGCAGACCTTGTGCTTGGACATTAATGAAGGGGAGTGAGAGGAAAACTCTCTTTCCGAGATCAACAAGTATCATATTGTCACCAAAACAATTTGGATGAATACAAGAGGAGGAAGAAATGATGAGGGAGAATATTAAGAAGAATTAAGAAAAACAGGGATAGAAGGAAACAAGGAAAATGGTGGTGGAGGGATGGATAATTATTCTTGAGGGATTTCATTTGTAACTAGCAGCCAAGCGCTACTGATGCAATGTTATACTTTTACAGCATAATCAAAATGTTACGTGCTTTATTCATATATTACACTCATGTGTTTGTGTACCAACACAAGTCTCTCTCTCTCTCTCTCTCTCACATATAATCACACAACACATATAGCTATCATCCAAACACAGTCTGACTCTGCCCTCTAATGGCCCATTCTAAACTACTACCTGTTTTCAGTCCTGCTTAACCAAAATGTTAGACTGACTGTTAGAGCTATGAAAGAGAAGCTATGAAAGAGAAACTCACAAGCATTACGACAAGTCTGATAACCTCACTACCAGTCTGGATGTAAGCAGAGTGACTGAAACACTAACAAAGGACTCATAGAATTCAGGGGGAAATAACTAAGATTAAATTATGTATTCAATGTGACAGAAATGCAGTTATTTTGAATAGCCATTTTATTGTCACACATATTTAAAGCACTGATATTATGTTACTAACTAAACTAGTTATTGTAAGAATTAAGAGCACCAACTGAACAGATCCATCAATAATAAATGATACACATGAAATAAAACACTTCCCCTTCATGTAAGCGAAGATGCATCTTTTTTTGGCACTTTTGCATTCATTCAATGCACTTACTCCATGTATAGTGCAGTCAATGCATTGTTCAATCATTTAATTTTGATCAGTTTCAGTACTTTCCATCGATTTTGGGTGACTTCATTATAATATAAGTTTAGTCAATTTTGACTAAATTTGGTGTGTTGTTTATTTTAATTTCACTACATGATATGGACGGTGTTTGGTGTTTTAAGCCCCCAACGTCATCTTCCAGGCAGCGCTGCCTGAAAGGCAATGGTTAGAGTTAGGGTTAGGTGCCTTGAAGTCAACGGTCGCAGCGCTGCCTTGAAGTCGATGTTGGGGGCTTAAAACACCATCGAGTGATATGGACTTTATGGTCTACATTTCAAACTTAGTTACAATTAATTGCATTGTTCAATCAATTTAAAAGCTCCTAAATGTACCCTGAGCTATTCTTGAAAAAAGTGATAACTCTGCTGTAGAGTCCAGAGGAGCTTTACCAAACACAAGCTGTTTTTGTTTTTTTGCAACTTTTTAGGACCGTGTGGTGGACTTTTTCCCTTAAATATGGGTTGGTTCCTCCTTGCAGCCGCAGAATGGAAAAGTCCCACAGCAGGGCTGAAGCCGGGGTCTCCACAGAATCTTGTCCCATGTCATCTGGCTTTGAACGCTGGGCACATCTGCGTTGGGGTGCGAATGAGTATCATCAGATGCCTGCTTGTTTGTGAGGGTATTTCGATGTCTCTCCACAGCTTTGGCAGTCTGCTCGAGGATTTCAGCGTATCTCGGCTCAGTATCAGGTGTCAGTGGGCGGGACTCTGAGGGATCGTGGAAAAGGTCGTACAGCAGTGGGGGGCTGTGGTGCGTCACATGATCTCCATGACATAGACAGACCTTCGTGTCATAGCATCCCCCGGCTCCCGGGGGAGAAAAGTTGGGAGTGAAAAAGTGCACCTTGAAGAGGGAGTCACCTGGATGGAAACACCAACCAGATGATGAACGATGTGAACATGCACATGTTTATACTGTGACAGGTTAAAGCTCACTTTTAACATATTTTGGTGCCTCTGCTTGTCAAATAATTTGCCAAGAATCAGATTCAGGATTCAATAACAACTGGAACTGATATGCAGAAAGGAATTGGAAGAGCTAAAATCTAAATAATATCCATCCCTCATCAGATTTCTCAGTTACATTCATGTTTAAACAACAAGCATGTCCAAGGTTTTGCCATTCACAAAATGTCACATAACATCAGACCTTTATAATAAAAACATTTGTCTGCTAGATGATTGACTGCATCTCTATGTCTACATGTGTGAACTTACTTCCAGGTGGGTGCCAGCGTACTGCATTCAGGTAGATTCCACAGTAATGGAACATAAATTCATGCTCTGATCGGTCTACCTTCCCCTCCAACAGTGGCATGAGGTTATAGCCATCTGATTGTCTGGGACAGAGGTATTATTAAGAGAAACAGAGAGAGAAGAGGGGAAAGGTGAGATACAATTGTACTATAAAATCAAGGGAGATACCATTACCACAACACTACAGGCAGAAAGCCTTTTATTCAATAATGAACTATCTCACATTGTAATGATCATATTATAACTAGTGTACCCGGAAAATAATTATCTTGGCAACAGAATAAAACAAGCTTGTTATGTCAGGATCAATAGTAAGTAAATAAGTTATAGTAATAAATAGTACATATGCCACCTACACTGCTTGCAAAATTAGCTAAATCAGTTTCCACACAGCAGCCTTCTCCGATACAAAAGCCATAGCTGTTTACAGATAATAAGGTACCTTTGGCTTCACACTGTAATCATCCGACTACAAAATGCCTTAATTATTATGCTCTGGTTTAGAGTAATTGTATGGTCCTTTCTCACCTCTTTTTGTAACTGTAAACAATGGTTTGGTGCACTATTCTATTCAACAAATACAGAAGCTTTTCAACCTTTCAGAGAAGAAAAATCTGAAGAAACAAATAAGACTCACAGACAGCACCCGTAATCTTTACCTGTCTGGTTGTGTGTCCTTGGCCAAATATTTCAGTGTTGGATACAGGTCCATGAGGCTAGTGGGCTCATCCACTACTCTTCCAGCTGCCAGTCTGCCAGGCCAGCGGAAAATACCAGGCACCCTGATCCCACCCTCCCACCCTCCCATGGCTTTTCCACCTATAGGTGAGTGATTAAGAGAAATTACACAACGCAAATATCTATTTTTTTGTAGTAAATGCAGTAAGAAAGATATGCCTGTGATATAATGTTCATTTAACCAATATGTAACATATTACTACTACTAGTACTTCCCCAGTCATTTTTCATCAACTTTCTATGCTGTTAATGTTTCATCAACTGTTAATAGATGTTTTGAGAGCTCAAATACCAGATTAATACGTGGATGACAGCATCAACGATGGCAGTTAAAGTGACTCATTAAAAAAGATGTAAGATGATGTCTACCTTTATAAATGCCGTTCCAGCCTCCTTTCTGGCCGATGATGGAATCAGCATCCTCTAGGTGTCCACCATGGTCTGATGTAAAGTACATCAGAGTATTGTTGGCTAGGCCAAGGGAGTCCACCGTCTCTGTGATTTTACCTAGAAAGCATATTAACATTAAAAGCATTAGAGATGGTTGGCTATGGCGAGTTCCATAAACAGATAGAGACAGTAGGATTTCTCTGACTTTCCTGATGGTTAAAAGGACTGTCTTTTCTTTCGTAGTTTTGTTATTTCTAGCAGTTAGCATAACTTTGACACACGCACAGATGAGTAGTATAGGTAGAACCCAGTGATGATAGGATGTTTGCACCTTCGTGAAATGTTGCATTGGGTAGCTGATGGCCAATCAGAACTAAAGGGCCAGTATAAAATGTTTAAAAATGCATGCCAAATATATTTACCGATCATCCAGTCAACTTCTTCTAGGTTATCACCGTAGCGACCATGGCGACTTTTGCCAGCAAAGGCAGGGGTTTTAAAAAGTGGTGTGTGGACATGGGCCAATGAGAAGAATAGGAGGAATGGATTATCAACATTCCTGAAGAGAAGAGGAGATACGTTTTTTTGTCAAGTATGATGAAGGATAAAGCGACACTGTATTTTTCTTATTGTCAATAAATCCCACAAACAGTGTTGCCTGTGTAGCCAATCCCTGATATACTGTAGCTTATTCCCAAGTGCCATACACCTCCACTTATATCCAAAACAAACAACCACATCAACTAACACAGTGATTCTCAAAGTGCCATGACCCCCAGGAGTCTGTGGCACTCTGGAACATCATGATATAAAATCATGATATAAAAATGTGTCTTAAAAGGATTTATAGTAAGAAATATAAAATTTTATATATATATATATATATATATATATATATATATATATATATATATATATATATATATATATATATATATATATATATATATATATATATATATATATATATTCAATCAACTTTTAAATCTATAATGGTTCATAGATTACTTTTTAATCTTACAAATCTATAATTTTCATCTGCAAATATGTTTAATACATGTCTAATATTGTTTCTAATACATTTATCTTGTGTTGTTCTTTCACATAACTCAGACTATATAACTTTAAAAAAAAATAGGCTACATCAAATTATTCCAAGGGACATTCATGAAGGGGTCCCGGTAGATTCTCTCACACACACACACACACACACACACACACACACACACACACACACACACACACACACACACACACACACACACACACACACACACACACACACACACACACACACACACACACACACACACACACACACACACACACACACACACACACACACACACACACACACACACACAAATGAGCCACATAAACACGGGCACTGCAGTTTATTCCAAATCAATCCCACATACCCTGTCCTGGTGGCGATATTTCTTTTCCCCACTATGGCCACGCCAAGACCCGCCCTTCAATAGCATTCACACACTACTATTGGCCAGATGTCCATGCTTACATGTACATGTCCTATCCCCTGACCAATCCCCTAACCCTAACTCTCAGCGTCCTGGTGCGGTAAATACTCAGGGGATTATGGTGGTGATGTCATTTTCTGTTTCAGAAGTAATGTTAAGAAAAATAAACAACACATACCTCTTTATAAAGCTTTGTGCTTCTCCCAGCAACCTCTGGGGCAGTGTCTCCACTGTCATTGGCTGTTCAGTTACTTCTTGGTTCCTCATGATGATGCAGTTCCAAGTCGGCAGGAGTTTAAAGGGCATACACCACACAGCGGTTGCTAGGATACTGAGAAAAAAAAGTGCTACAAATAGCCACAGGCTGACTTCAAAGAGGCCACACACATGGACACACACCTGAAAACATATAACACACAGTGCATTTAGAAACAAAGCACACACACAAAATAAAACAACTGCCATTGGACACTTCAATGAAGTTACTTAACGTAC
The DNA here is from genome assembly GCF_010015445.1 of Perca fluviatilis. NCBI lineage: Eukaryota > Metazoa > Chordata > Actinopteri > Perciformes > Percidae > Perca > Perca fluviatilis. The sequence goes on along the minus strand of NC_053123.1, from coordinate 14,804,810 downwards.
AATATGTAATTTTCTGCTGCTAGGGGTCTCTCAATCAAAACAATGGATGTAAACACAGACTTTTAATGACGTTGTGAAGTTGCATATAAAAGTCCAGCATATGTCTTTAAAACCCTAAACAATTAAAAAATATAAATAAAGAATACATAAGGTATATCAAAAATATGCATAAGAGAGTGAAATATCCTTACGTATATACACAGTGAGGGAAGGGGAAAATATGTCCACCTTATAATATAATTAATCACCACAAACTAAAACCTAAAAAAATTATTGTTGAATTAACATCTCTCCGATAATGTCTCAACCAATATTTAACATTATCATCTCCACAATTCGAATTTATTGCAGGGCTGTTGGACTGTATTGCACTGGACATGTAATAATATGCTACCATGACACGTCATATTACTGTCTGGAAGTGCAATTCCAAGATTTTGCCACTAGATGACATCACAAACCATTACCAAAGACCATTTTTGCGAGTAGAACACGGAGTACATTGTGTCCTTTGTTCACACATACTGTACAGTATTTAAATTTAGATCTGAAATAGTTTTATAGGCTTCTGTCTTCCTGCTGGGACCTCTAACTTGAGTTCTCTATTTGGACTGGTTCATTCTTCCTCTTTTCAAGCTTTTTTTGTTTGCTCTACCTTTGGCACAGCTGGTTCCCATTCATCCTACAGGTACCTGCCATTGCCAAGTCTTCACTGAGTTTCGATATTACTTGCTTTTCCCTAAAGCAGGTTTCAGGCAGACGTGACTGTGAATTTCACAATTGCTGGTTTTGTTCCAATCTTCTTTTTTTTTTAAACCCTGTGGCTCATGTCTCAGTGATTACACATTAGTTATTTTGCTTTGGGGCGAACGGCACAGCAACTCTTTGTTTTCCAATTTCTTCTTCTTCATCTGCTAACCCAAATGTATCTCTCAATTTTATTTATTTTCATTTTGGTTTCTAGCTGTAGCTTTCTAGACATATTTTTCTCATATTACTGTATGTGCCTCTATATGTCTTTTTCAGATGTACCTTTGTGTGATGATTTCGAAGGAGAGAAAGCTAAACTGACCAACTGACAAAATCACCTTTACCAGTGTAAAAAGTCCAACTACAAGCAACATGGTCAGATTTCGTAGTGCGTGCTGGAGGTCTGCCAGGATATCACTCCCCTGTCCGGGCACACAGTCATTGAACAGGGTGAATGGCAGACCATAGAAATAACTGAAGCCATGCTGGTTCGGATGGTGGCAGTGGTCACCTCTGTGTTCACAGTTCAAACCCAAGTGCCACTTACCTGCAGAGCAAGAAAAAGAGAGAGAGAACCAGACACTAAAAAACAAAAAGAAGATACAGGAATGTGAATACACACCAGCCTTTCACTTTGCTAAATTGTTTCATTTCAACATCCTCCTTTCTCTTGCATAAAACAGTGTACAGTATATGCCAAATGCAAAACCATATGTCTTTTTTTGTGCTGCCAATGCTTAAGTGTGAAAATGTTGATGCAACTACTACACTCAAGTTGCCTCCTTATGAGAGAGATAATACGTTTTGGGTGGTACCGCAGAGCGAGGATAGCCCTATAAACACGAAAGTCTGTCACTGAGTCACTGAGTGAGTGAATGAGTGATAAGGTTGCACCCTTGGTCAGAGTTATTGATGATGTGAGTGTTGTGCTTCCTCATTGGCCATTGCTCTTTCAAAATAAATTGGCGCCGGCAGCCCTGTCCTCAGGGTGTGCTGACAGCCGTTCTGTTTATTATATATGCATATTTTAATAGACAATGATTGCAGTTTTTTCAATATCTTCTATGTCATGTGACCCAGTGACTCCAAACTAATGCAAACTTGTATTACTACAGTATACCTACACTTACATTACGATTCTATTCTCTTACAGACAAGCTAAAACAAAACCTGTCTGCATATAGTCTAACTGTTTAGCTTAGTTTGCCATGTATCTTAAAATTTGACAAATTCTTAGCTGCTGGCTGAGACAAACCAGCCCGCCTCTCTATACCAGTGGTACTTACATAATTTTAGCAGAGGGACGAGGACATAGGACAGGACAAAAGGACTGATACTGATTGATGTCTGTGTTCTTCATTCTTTCCAACTTCACTCAGTATGGTGATTTCAGGAATAATAATAATAATAAATAAATAAATAAATATGGCACATTGACCATACTGTACACAGTCCAGCCACATACTAGGTTTTGACCTAGTCTTGTTCTTATACTTTCTAAAACACACACGTAGTAGTAAGTAAAAGACCAAGAGAAGTTGAGCACAGACAGACACACACTCTATATTCCATACACCTTGCTGCGTGTAAACAACCAAGTGCCATCCTGTACAGCTGACCAAGCTTCAAGTACCTACATGATGGCGCACATCTGACCGGCTGAAGTGTCCATAACTCTGTTACCTGAGGGAGGGTCAGGAGACATTTCACAATGACAACCAAAGAATAAATGATCACATTATGTCGCCTCACCCACTAAGCTGGTGGTGTATCCGTGTTGCTGTAGCCTTTTAGCAAAGGTGGTCTCACTGGGTGGCAGCCCCCCTGAACCTCCAAGGAACAGCAGAACCTGCACACGGCCTGTGCTACCCAGTCCTAGTCCACAGACACACACGTGAGCAAAAATAAAACAATATGGAACATACTGTCAAACATTGCTGTAGAAATATGACCAGGAGGCTAATTTTTGCACTGACAAATAAGTTTAAGAGTATCTGTTACCTGAGCGGAGTGCATAGCGCCCCGTCATAAATGCGGCCCGGCTCGGGGTGCAGAGAGGAGCAGCTGCAATGTGCTGAGTCAACTTTACCCCTTCAGAAGCAAGTCTGTCTATGTTAGGAGTTCTACAGGGACAGAACAGGTGTACATAGGTGTAGTTAATAGGTAGAACAGAGACGTATGCATGTGGAGAGTTGGGCAACTGTATCTCAATGCTTGTGTGTTTAATAAATTTGTGGTATGTAGGCTGTATTGCTATTGAAGCACAGTGCGAGCAGAGCAGTACGTACTTTTCAGCCAATAAGATCTATTTATGTATTTACATTTTTGTACGAATTTACAGATTTCTCTACCCATGTGCAGATCAATGTATGCATTTACATATTTGTCTACATATCTACAAATCTCAAAACACTTGAAAATCTGAATACAGATTTGGAGATTTATTTTGACACATTTACAATCAGATTACGTATACACAGATTGTCTTTTACACATTTGCAGATTCTTGTACACATTCACAAATCTCAATACGCATTTTACACATTTACAAAGCTGATTACACACTCACGGATTGAGATACACAACTCTCCATATACAAAGCTTTGCTATAATAATGCTCCTATAGAGACATGTAGATAATAAAAATGAATACACATTAAATTCCAGGAATCAGAATGAGAGAAGAAACAGAGATATTGACATACTACAGACATGATGGAATAAACAGGCTGTGAAGATGATAAAATACATTGTTGACAATGAAAAGTTGAAGTCAGAAATAAGAGAGAATAGAAGCAGACAATGGGTGAGAAAACAAGGAAGAAACGCACAGAAACAGCACCATACGTAACACATTTGTTACAACTGACCTGATGGTGTCATTACCGTAGCATCCTACATCACCGATGCCCAGATCGTCCACCATCATCAGAACAAAGTTGGGCTTCCTGTCTACCTCCTTCCCTGTGACATCTCTCCCTGCTGCCAGAAGCAGATAGAGAAGATGTGCCAACAGGTGGGACCTTAGGGTGAAAAATTAAGTGAATATTAGTTGATTGATCAATCCTCAGAAAATTAATCAGCAACAATTATGAGAATCCTTTAATCATTCAAAATATAAACATTCTCTAGCCTCAGCTTCTAAAATGTGTGCTAATTTCCTCTGTCTTATATCAGTGTTAATTGAATATATTCAGGTTGGTCAGACAAAACATTTCACTTTGGACTAAATTGTGAGGGTCCGCTTTGGCTACCCTTCTTCCCTGACCCTCACCTGACTACTGAGAAATTTGCGCCTGTACCCCAGCCCTCTCAATTGCTTTCTAAATTTTACTAACTTATTTAAGAAATCCAAACCTGACTTATAACAAAGATAGCCTAACTGGTTGTTGAGTTGCACTAAAAGTGCAACGAGATCGGTTTAGAAGTAAGCTACTCAAACGACAAAGAGAACACATCGACATTTATAACACAGTCAAATGACAAGGAGAACGACACACAATGTGGCTGTGGTTAAGTCAGCTCCACAGACTGAATAATGGACGTTAGTGACATCATCCATTAGTGACATCACCCATTGGTTTGTGGACTACTGTTTTGAAGCCTTGAGTTTGGTAAATGGCCATCGCCATCTTCTGTGTGAAGATCTTTCAAAGAGAGGGTGGAGCTGGGGAGGATGACGTGACCATCGCAAGGGCGCTACGCTAAGCTAAATGCTAAAGAAAGAAAGTTTCTAAATTTCAACCCTTCTGAAGCAAATCTTTGTTTTATAGTAAACACAGACCTCTGGGTAGTGACGCCATTAATCTGCATGTACAGCAGTACAGAAAATCAGCAGGGAACGCTGAACAAGACGTTTTAAGGCGACCAAAATCTTACAATTAACTTTGATGTAAAAAAAAATAAAAAATAATTACACAGTGAGAGGGTCAACATTTGACAAAAACATGGACAACACCGAAAACAAGTTCACAGCTCACACTGCCATGGATACCCATAGCTGATAATGAGACACTGGCTTGGCTGCGTCATCCTTCCCAGCTCCACCCTCTCATCCGAAAGGTTGGCGAAGCCACGCCCTAAAGGATGCCCTGCTTTATTGTCTATTTTTAAATAATTGGGACCATAACTTACTAAATGAACATCATGCTGTATTAGGGAAGATATGAAACTTGCAATTGAGACCATAAATAATTATGAAAATGTTTACGGAGTTAATAAATCAAGTGAGAACTAGGGTCATTTTCTCGTAGACTTCTATGCAAGCCACCTTCTTTTTGCGGTTGTGGAATCGCCCTCTACTGGAAATGAGATAGAATCAATACATCCATGGATAGAATGCAGGTTTAAGGCACTTCCGCATTGGCTTAATTTTTCAGACCCGGAAGCGCCGTAGATATTAACGTTACAACCATAGGTTACAACTATTACAACATGGACATTTGCCTCTTCCAGCAGGAATTGATCTTCCAGGAATGACTGATCTCCCCTGTCCTGTGTCGTGCTGGCTGATGTCATCTGATAGCAGTGAATGCGACGCACAACACCTTGCACTTTTTAAGTAGGCTAAACAAAAATAAACGTTTGCAAGTAGATATATAAAAGTAGAAGTGGTAACTAGCAAATGTGCTAAGTGTGAACACAGTCTGCAGCCTGCCAGATAGACGTATCATTTCGTTACTTATTATTAGTTCATTCAGCTGGTTTTACGGTAGTTCAGTCAAAAGCCATTGCATGTGCTGTTGTTTAAAAAAAAAGGCAAAGTTAAACCTGCCACGTGGACTCACCTCATACCTGCACAATGCACTGATTCATTCACATAACGCTACAAGCATGTGTGCATAAGAGTTAAAAAATGTGACACATTACCCCCCCCCCCCTTCTGCTGAAGCCATGGAGAGAGGACGCGCCTCCTTGTTTGACTCTACAGTATTGACAGGCTTATGAGCGCACAACCACATTTGCCGTAATGTATGGAGTAAATGCGCACAAAGAAATAGTTATATATTTTAGAGCAGTGATTCCCACTGTGGGTCAAGAGCCCTCAAATGGTTAAAGTGATAAGAAAGAAAGAAAAGAAAAACAACACAACACAAAATAATGTTTTTTTCTCTGAATGCATGCTTTGACCTTTGCAGGTACTTAACAATCTTCCAAGAAGAACCAAACTAGAAGAAAAAAAACTGCTCTTCAGGTGAACTGTTCACAACTCATGTTCACACAAAGGCCATAACCTGTGACTGGAGGTCACAAAATAAGTGACTTTGGGAACCACTGTTTTAGAATTTCAGCAAAATGAACCTCACAAGTCTTCCTCAATCATAGTCGGCATCCTCTGTTTTAGTTTCCTGATGGAAACAAACAAGTATTGTAAACATGCACTCTATAGCTATCCTGCTATTGTATTATATCCCATCCATACTTATACATGCATGTTTTTCACAGGGGTGGAAAGTAACAATGTTTTGATGTATTCGTACCTTACTCAGGATTTCTATTTTGTGTCACTTTACTTCTTTTCCACTTTTTAAGGAACAATTACTCCACTAACTTTTATTCCACTAAATGTCTCTGATGGATGTAGTACCACGTACTTTGTAGATCAATACTTAATATATCTTACATATGATATAATTTAACATGATAAATTGCTCATTGCTGTAGTTTAAACCACTGATACCACCTTTTTGCCTTGTGATCTTTTATAGAAGGCAATGTATACTCTTGAGCAGTGGTTTTGTTCTCATACTGTGTCATTTTAAACCATTTTTAGAGTTTTGACAAGTCAAAACTCTTGAAGAAAAAAAGCAAAAAGTCTGCAAAACTAAACTCAATTTAGTATTGCAGTAATGTTTTGTCTTATTTGTTCTTGTCTTGTCTTGTTAGTTACTTTTTACATCTATCTTGTGACCACGTGTGGCTTTCTGATCACTGTTGTAAATAGCCTAACAGTACAGGAGTAGTAGGTCGACATGGACCGGCTATACATTAAACTTCTGCGGTCATAATACAGTCCATCAATAATCTTTATAACAATACCACTTTTACTTGTAATGGAATTACAAAAAACACTGGCATTACAGTACTTTTACCTGAGTAAAATGATTTGAATGCTTCTTTTACCTCTGGTGTTTTTATGAGTGTGTTTACCCCGCATACACCAACGCAGTTTTATTGTTTCAACCATTAAAGATAATTAAGTCTGATTTACTTACAATAAAATCAACTCCATTACTGAGTCAATATCAAGTCGTCACAGCCGCTTGCAGTGCTGGGTTTAATTAGGTGTTTACAGTTGACGTGGGTGTAATGGCTGGTGGGTATGAAATTAATATGTGCACATGTACAGGAATTGTGGGTGTATATGTTTGGTATGAAAAACCTACGCAGGTTCCCTCGTTCTACTTCTAAAGGCCTCAGGTGTGTATCTTTATGGACCTGTCAGCATCAATCATTCACTAAGCTCAAAGCTGTGTATATGAGTTTCCTTCTATAAATTCCTGACATATTAAACATTTCAGGTCATGTCTTGTGATGCCCTTTGTTCTCCTGAGCTTTCTTAACTTTTAAACAGCTTGCAGGCTCTATAACGTAACAAAGAGGGAGGGAGAGAGAGAGAGAGAGAGAGAGACAGACAGACAGAGGTACAAGCAGCTGCGCAAACTTTACATACAGTAAATGTGTTTTTTGATCAATGTAAACAATTATAAATTATGTATGTATTATGTATATATATATAATATATATATATATGAATCTTAACTGTAAAAATACCAATACTTGAATATCATTCTTTAATGTCAGTGACGCATTATGCAGTCCTTTTGGACTACTCACAAACCAGACAAAAATATTTGGCAGGGAAATAAAACACCAACTCCCACGAAAACTGTTTAATTGACTCCTCGAACATTATTTACACATTTCCAGAAGAACAACACAAGTGCCAGATGACAAAAAATGAAGACAGATCCTGCACAAAATAAAAACACAGTGTATTTAAATAAAAAGGGTCACTAGTCTGAATCAAATATAAATTGTCTAAATACGTTTAATGAATCAAGATGTATACAGGATAGGAAAGTGCTTCTCCCATAGAGATTGTGTTATTCAAATCACCTGCAAAGCATCTCTGTTTGTTTAACCGTTTACGTTCTGACATTTTGCTCTCTGGAATACTCAAGAGGCGGTATAAGGCAGGACTGGTCAGCGCCACAATTGATGCCTTGGCATTATCTGGGAAGTGCACTTCAGGACCCAATAAGTCTATGATTTCCTTGGTTTTTACATTCTGGTTTGGATGCAATGTTCCAATAGTTTGTGTTATAGTTATGTTTACAAGGAATGGGACTGTTTGGGAGTGGACCATAATGCTCAAAACACAAGCATTCCTTGTGCCATTTTTTATCGATGTATTGCTGTTTTAGTCTCCTTTACATCAAATCAGTCCGAGGCCAGTAAGGTTTCTGAATGTGCACTGCAGGACAGCGGAATGCTTTTGTTGATTCCTATTTAACTTATTGGAGTGCTCAAAGGGGGCGAGTACTGCATTAAAAGGAGGAAGTTTTGTTTTGAAGGCATCAGTGGCTATATCTGAAAGCATGTTATTTAGTGGATATTTTGTGCATTATCACTCCATGCCATTGTAGCAGATGCAGTAAGAGATTTCAGACACACCATCCGCTTATCTATCACAGATTACAGGATAAGAAGGCATTTCAAACCGAGCTTTGACCCGGCATCCAGCCCACAGTTTATACAGTAGGATTAATCAATATGTGACATCACAGACTATTAATATTTCTCAGCTTGAGGCTAGGCTGTTAAAAACAGTCTCTGTCCTGTATTGCAGCTATATGGTGCTTTACAAGTTACACACTTGACATGAACTGCAGTACTATGCAACCTCTATAACCCTATTTCAAAGTTTAAAGGGAGCAGAGCAAGTACAAAACTGCAAGGCAACAAAAAGACATTCAGAAGTTAATATTTTTTGTGCTACAGTCGCAAAAAAAACTGTTGGGCCTTTTTTCTTCTTGAAAATGCAGTAGCGTTGCTTTTGAGGCATTTCACAATAATATTCACAAAATACTACAGCAAACAAGTTGACCATAGACTATCTGTGTCAGCTCTGAGGCACCACTGCTAAATGTAAAATTCATATAAAAAAAAAAAAATCACAGGTGAATGGTGTTACGTAGTAATATGAATGATACAAAAACACTGTGACAGCAACTGGCTTGCTCAAATAAAGAGACACACAATAAGGATACTTATACTGCTGAAATGTGAGGCTGTTAAAAGAGTTTGGTATATTAATTAAAAAAGTACTGGAAATTAAACAGCAACCAACCCACTGTGAACAGCTATATAGCAGCTGTTAGAATAATGTAACAGATTCACATACACAAGCAGTTTAAGGTGAGGCTTTTCAACCACCAACATGATTATGAATGAATTAAGATCATACATTCCTCAATTGTCTAGTATATTTTGATACATTCAACTACTTATTTGCCTGTTTTCACGTTTATTGTGCCAGCTCTCTCCCTGTGTGTCTGTAGATTGGTCAAGCCAGGCTGTGTCAGTGAAAGGCACTATAGAAATTACTGCATCACAATTAGACTGACACATACTACAACAGAACAAGGTCTAATACACTACTACATGACTTCTTTTGAATTTTTTCATGTCAGGTGAACATTCATCCATTGACAGAAACAGGGTTGGAGTAGACTTCACTTCACCTCATCTCAGTATATACATATGATATGTTTTAATAGTTCGATCAATTTGAAATGAATGAACTGAGTTTGTATCATTTTTATTTTGTTTGTGTTTAACTGGAAATTCCACTCTTTCACTCTAATTTATTAAACTGAATGGGGAGAAGTGGTAGTCACCCAACCGGATTTAAATCTTAGCCCCTTCACCAACCCAAAAAAGACACCCACACACAAACACACACACACATACAGTGATATCAGTGGCCCACCTATAATCCTATTCTATTTTTTCCTTGCCAGAATCCAGGAAATACAGTGGTAGTTATTGAAGCCCCCTGTTATCCATCTACCCTGCATATGTACTGCAGACAATTACAAAAAGAAAAAAATGTTTTACTTAAGTGACTGTTGTCAGTTGATTTTCAAAACCATATGTGTGGCTCAAACAACAACATCATTAGAATAACAAAAATCTACTTTTAAGAATTCAGTACAAAGTTAAACGTCTACAACATCCATGACTGTCACTGGTTTATACTCACACTGAATAACTAGAACTGGATAGTAGCCATACAAATAAAATAAAAAAGGCAGTTCTATAATTTAGCCACTTTATGGTTAATTTGAGATTTAATCCCTTTAATGTCCACTCTTAAAAAAATTATGGATTTGGTTCAAAGTAGAAAGTCTGTCCAATCATTTAATAAATTCCTATATTCTAACAATCATACAACCCCCAAGGTTCACATATATTTACTTCCCACATATATGCACACACCCCCCTCCCCCCACACACCCCCACACCTCCACAACCCCCACACACACACACACACACACACACACACACACACACACACACACACACACACACACACACACACAAGAATGAACTCACATTTGCACAAACACACATACAGACACGCACATGCACACACAGCCCTACTCTGGGGCCTCACAGTAATTTAGCTCTGCAAAAGATAGAGCCTAACAGTGAGATTGCCACTTTGCTTGCCAGTAGTTGGTCTAGGCAGTCATGCGATCATTGCTGGTCTAGGAGGAGTTCAGCAGGTTGCTTAGGACTGCAAAAAGGAAGAAAAAAAAAGGTCAGAACATTTCAGAGTACTGTATGTGTTCGATCTGTGTGTTTGTATCTTCTTAAAATGCATTATATCTGTATTTGTGTGTGTGTGTCCTACCTTGGGGATCTGCCTGAGCCTCGGCTGTATCCACTTTGCGTGCAGCTTCTGGATCTGCTTCTAATAACAGAGAACGACAAAGTCAGATAGACACAAAAACGCGTCCAAATGAAGCCCATAAGTCATCAAATGTCAGTTTAGATTTCACAAGCATTTAATTAACTGACCATAAATTATGTGTGACAGTGAAAGCACCCAGGGGGGAGTTTCCGAGGATGTTAATATTTCTCAGCTTTAATTGTTTATCACCACCTTTAATTTATTTTTCATTTTTTTCTGGTGTAAAACCTTAAAACTACTTGTTCATGTGCAGTCAAGCCTACCCATTTATTGTCAAAGGAGCAGCTCCAGCGCTGTACTTACTGATTACATTGCTATTGACAATCCTCACTCACTACTGAGGGAGAATCATTCATATTCATGAAGACTAAATACATATATAATACTAAATATATATAGAAGTGATTTTTTTATTCAAATTTAAAATATTTGAGAAATACTCGCTATTAATAGTCACAGTATAATCCTTATTCTGAATCTGACTTTTGCCCTACATTGCTTAAGGTGAAAGACCTATTGCTCATGTTGACTGTAAATTAAAACTTTGCTGAATTGGTAGTATTGATATGCAGGGTGTGTATGAGTTGACTGCAACTAACAACACTCTCTAAGGGATAAAGCTGAGTCTGCTATGTCTCAAAGATAGACTGCTGACCTTCAGAACTTGTAATATTCAGACCAAAATTCACACACACACCCCACCTATGTCTCACTGGAGCTTGGCAAAGGCAAAGTGTTACTTAAGATGCTAGCTTAAATCAAGACTGAGATTCTGCTATGGTCCAAGTCAACCATATGCAGTACTCATATGCTGCACCAAAAAAACACAATATTGCCTTGCAGATCATTATTCAAGAAACTAGACTAGACTAGTCTAAAGGAATTGCTTTAATAAGTGCCATATAAAGCAAATATTAAGCCTTGTGTGCAACAGTTAGGTATCATGTTTTTTTCCAGTTAGTTAATTAATTAGCAAGATAATTACCCTGTCTATTTTTGAAGCACAGCTTTTTCTGCTGAAAGGTGAAGTATCCAACGATTGCTCCAACTACAGCCACACCAACTGCAACCAGGATGCCTACTATAGGGCTGGAGCGGGCCTCTGTAGGAAACAAACAAATAAAAAGATAATTGACACCGGTGCGTCAGAGCTGCAAATGTATAGTCAACTTTGTCAATATCATTTGAAAAACAAACAAAAAAAACATTTAAAACTCTAAACATATTACTGTGAGCATGTTTTATTATACAGATATGACTGCACTGTGTTTAAGATCTGTCAGCGTAACAGCTACTTAAAGAGATTGTAATGTTCAGTATCAACATTGGGTGCCATTTTGCTGTTGAAATAATTGAGCAGTGAGGCTCAATGACATGACATAATGTGTGCGTGCGAGAGAGATTTATCATGTAGTCGTAATATTTTTTGATCCCATTTCATTCGCCTACCTAACAATCTAGACCCCTAAACACAGTGAAAGCATAAATCTATCTGCACCTGTAACCCAGTTACTAGGACAACACCGATCTGTATAGTTTTCATGCTGTGTCATAGCACACAGCAAATAGCTCTCAAGCTGTCATAGTCTGTTAAAGGCACACAAACAAATGCACGCATTAAACCTAAAATGCCATGATGACAATGGATCTTTCATTTATATACATTAAAAATACACCACCACAAGATTATGTTATATTTTACTAAAGATAATCATATAAGGTATTATCAGCAATTTATAGTACAGTGCATTTGTATAAAGTAACATAAGATACTGATACTAGTGCAAATATCACACAATTACTCAGTTTGTACGTAAATGTTAATTATTTGTTATATATAATATACAGTAACCTATACATAGGCTAACCTATAAATATATATAAACTAAAGATTTAACAGCAAATAGCAGGTGTCTACATTACATGTACTTTGTGCAGTATTCAAGGTTTGATGTAGGTGCATCACCAGGTCATATGAGGCAAAATGATGCTAATATTTAATGACTATATTATGCTGCTAAAGCCTTTTGAATTTACTATAAATGAGGAAGGAAGTAAGATTTCAGACTAGATTATAAGGCAGTGCATGGTTTGATGCCTACATTTAATCTGTAACTTTTTTGTTGTTGCAATTTTGAACTAAACATATAAGAAAAGAAATCAGACAAAAATGGATTGTATACTGTAAAATTGTCCTATATCATTGTTTTTCCTCATTGCATCTCTTCTAAAAAAGTTGCTTTTTATTGTCCCTGTAGTGGATTCAGTCAACAAAGAGTAATAACGGCGGGATATGCTGAAGTAGCAAAAGAGAGAAAGATGGAAGGGAGGAAGGATGTTGGGTGTGGTGGGTGAGTCAGCAACTTAAGCACACAAGAAAGAATGAAAGAGTTCAGTAAATCTAGTGATAAACAAAAGGTGAGAAGAACAAGGGACATATATTAGTCAGAGAACTTGCGTGACTCAAGATAAATAAATAAAAAAGGAATGAGTCAGTGAAATTAAGTGGAATAAAATTGGAAAAGGCAGTGAGTCAGTACAATAAAGAAAAGGTAGGTAGACACGGACAAGTATGAACATGCATATGCACTAACGCAGGACACACACCATGGACACACCAGTTTGTTTGGTGCAAAAAGGCTGCATGAATACACACACCTACACACACATACACGTACAGTGTACATACAAACATAAAGCGATAAACTGACAGACAAGATGCACTATGGAAAACACAAATCAATGGTGACCATATGTGGTCAGCAACCACAACCCCTATCACATTACTGAAAGATACAACGCCGAGGTCAGAGGAAAATCTATAGTAGTTTGTCAATATAGCTAAAAGTTAGACTTTTACAATGTGATGATCTAGACAAACTGATCTATGACTTGTAATACTTAGACAGATTATTGTATATATCATTGATAAGAAACAGAATTGGAAAGAAGTTCTGACTATCATTAAACTCATTAGACTTAAGGCTGCATTCACACCAGCAAAAGGGGATCTGGCGATTTGCCGCTGGTTGGTGTGGGAGACGTTGCTTTGTTGTTGCAGGAAACATTCAGCTGTAACACAAACTCCTGGGCAGTTCAGTGCTTGTGTTTTTTTTTTTTACCCTCATAGTGTTTTGAAACCTTTTTGTGGCAGCGATAGAGGCAGTAATGTTTCCTGTTTACTGTATGGGACTCTCACACTGCATCAAAGCCATAGACAGTGAAATTAATGGACAAAGCAGCACCGTAGATTTCCACGGAGACCAGTGAAATCTATTAGAAGCACTTTTCCGGTGATGGCTAAGCGTTACTGCGCAGCCTGAAACTGAGCTTGACGACGGAGAAGTGACGTGAGCAACCTGTCTGAAAGTTGTAAGTCTTCTGGTAGCTGTGCCAAAAGAAATCTCAATCATTCCCAATCTTACAGAGACGGAGATAACACAGGCACAGGCTAATTATTGCTAACTAAAAGGCTATTTATCATTAGTAATTAAACTTAAACAGCTAATGTAAGTCGAAATTGCCTGCAAGCTTCTCCTGTACTATACGGTAATTTTTCTACTATGCAACAGAAAGTAGCGTGGTTATGACCCAATCGTTAGTCTATTTTTACAAAAACGTCTGCTACGGAGCCATAACGTGAGATACAAGGTAATGGAGCCTTTTATACATTGTCGTGTTTCTTTAGAAATAAACAATGTCTTTAAATGCTTCAGATGTAAAGTTATTCGCTGTCAAAGTGACACCGAAATGAATGGCAGTCAATGGAATGCTAACGGCAGGTGATGGCTTATTAGCATCAAAATGACTCGTACGCTTTGTGGAGGCTCGCTTTCCCCCTTTGATCAAAGCCGACAAGTCTGACCGCTGGTTACATGATTGGCCACCGCAACTTGCCGTCGGGCTGCGTTTCTCCAAAAGTTTAGCCACCGCCGCAGCCTAAACGCACTACCCCAAATTCAAAATGAATATAAAGACCTGCATTTTCGCCACACTGTCTGACAGCTGACACAGGCAATGTGAATGTATGCTAAAAACTTTTAAATTTTAATAAATAATGCAAATTTAAGATACCACCACCCCATTTGCCTCCTTTGCCTGGAGTTCATTATTCATACAAAGATATTTATTGAAGTTTAAAGGAAAGTTCAGAAAATATCATGCAGCAGCTGCAGCAACAACACACCAAGGCTCTTTGCGATACACAATAAAATAGGGCAATGCTTATGCATGTTTGGGGCAGTGCATGGGTGGGTGAAATAACGTGTTAATGTGTTAAAGTAAAGAGAAGAAGGATTAACTCACCGTTGGGTTTAGGTTTGTCTGCTGTTTAGAACAGAGAGCACACAAATACAGTTAACAACATGAAACAAACTGGTTTAACACTATGGGAGTTACATTAATGTGACACAAGGAACGGTTTATTTAAACATGCACCTGTATCTGGATCCCTACTGTATCTGTTTGAAAATCAGGAACGGGAGTTATGTCCAAGCTTGAGAAGTAGCACCTTTGACAGATGTAGCGCAACTGCACTTGAGGAAAATACTCAGAAGACCAGTTTCAAACATTTTTTGAACTTAAACAATAGGGGAGAGGCTTTTTCTCCTGAGTCTTGTATCCTGTTTGTATTGTCAGAGGCATGCCAGTAATATCCTGTGTGCTTCACCAGTTTCTCGAACTACATGAGCCCAACTACAGCTGCTATGGCTGCAAAGCTATGTAGACTGGGATTTGGACTGCAGATGGTGTGATGTGATTATTTTTGTTGTTAGTATACATATTTTGACAATTAACACAAAAAAGTCTTACCATCTCCTATGGCGCCAGCAGCATGTGCTAAAAAGAAAGAAAAAAAAGAAAGACGAGTAAGGAGGATGGGGATAAAAGGCATTATCATTCCAAGTTTAAATGTGTTAATAATGTATGTAAAGCACAGAAAACAGAGAACAAGGGAGGAGCAAGATTATTCACACACACACACACACACACACACACACACACACACACACACACACACACACACACACACACACACACACACACACACACACACACACACACACACACACACACAAAGAAATGTCCCTTGTGTACACTCATAGAGACACCTTTATAATATCAGAGCAATAACATATCTGTGAGAGACATACACCCTCTATGTCTTTCTCTCTGATCTTTGATTCGATACATATGCAAAACAACCCTGTTATCTCCTTCTGCGTTGCCTGTCTTTATATGCCTGTGACATCATGGCTGCCCTCTACCTGCTTCAACATGACAAAGCCCCAAATAACAGAGAACAAAAAGAAGAGTGCCTCTCACTAGATTAAAATAATTATACGGACTATAGATGAATCAGCTTTCAGATGGGAAATAAAGGGTGAACACTGTGAGCCATCAGTGCTAAAGTGTTGCTGTCAAATTGCTCTGTGGCTAGTGAATAAGCTTTCTCGACCCAGGAGGTAAAACGGGTCAATTTGTTCTCTTGGGAACAGAGCTCATAAAATTAGAAGAGCACAAGTACATAGATTCATCAGAAGAATTTCTAAAAGCATGTTGTATGAGGTGTTGTCTTGACGTGGTACGAACCATTTGGAAGAGTTACTTTGTAGTTTTCATGCCAGACTAAAGCCAGTTACACCAGGTGCATAAATATGACAAAATCAAGAACAATTTAGAGTTACAGACAATGCTGAATGGTGAGATTAGCCTATTTTGGCTCAATGCACAAATATCTATTGGTTTAATAAGCTGCTTTGCTCCAATTAAGTAGTACAGGAAGCACAACGGTGATGACTGGTCAAACTAAGTCATGTTTCTATATATTTTAAGTCATTAAGTTTAGGCTTACTAGCTCAAAGTATAAAACCCCTTTATGTAAGAGGCATTATTCTTTAGAGTTGAGATTGTTCTGATCCCAAAGACATCCAGTTACTGCGGGGTTAATCTCACCGTTCCACATAGTTGCAAACAGCGTGCAGGCATCCATGAGATTGAGGTGACTATGAAAAAAAGTACAATTCCACTAAAACTGAACTATGTCTTTACTCATGTCTGTTTGTATTGCTAACTGTGTACCCAAAGGTTCTTGTGCATCCTTACGTACGTTTTGGTTATTGGTTACAATGATGATATCAACAGTAATTGTCATAAGACGTTACTAACCCCCAGAACGGCTCCGTCCTTGGCTGTTCACTGCATTCTCTTCTCCTGCCAGAGCATCTTCCAGGTTAAATCCTACATCTGAAAAAACAATATCATTGGTGACAGGAATGTAATATCAATCCCCCTAGGGGAAATTTACTTTTCACTGTCCCGCCCAAGAGGGATATATTCCAGATGTTCACCAAAAACATGTAATCTCTTTAACACACTATACTACGCCATTGCATGTTGAGCTATTTAATGATAATATCAGCCATCATGGAAGCTTTCAGTCCCTAATGGCCCCTAGAGTGAATACCTTGCAGAGGTGTCCTCGATAAGGACTCTGAAACCCTGCTGCAAGGGTGTGACAGAGATCTTGGGAACTAGTGTTGACTTAGATTAAGGCATATTATCTGCCAGAAACAATACCATACCCTGACTCTATATAATTAGGGAAAACCCAAGTGACTAATACAACAGTTTTAGGCTGGGCAGGGCAAGGTAGGATCAGTGAATTATTTTAGATAGAACCTCAGGGGCACAGTTATCCATTGAGATATTTTTTCATCTAAAACAAATCCTGACATTACATCACAGTTAGTAAGCTTTCACTTTGTAAAGCACCGTTTGTGACAAATGAATGTTAAATAATAAAACCATATTGTAGAGCCAAGTTTTACTCCAATACTAGAATTCTCCTGCTTTCATTTCTATCTATTTATTCTTTTATACTTCTCTGGCCTTTCCATTAACCTCACCACCTTCTCCTCTCTTCTCTTTCCCTTTGCGTCTCCTGTTATCTCTTTTCTTTTTGCTTTTACATCTCACTCTGACTTTGCCACTTTCCCTCCCTCCCTTTTCCCTTTTCTCCTCTCCTTTCTTTATCCTCCTTTCCATTTCTCAATTATTTTCCTCTTGTGACCACCGTGCAAGAATGTTTCTCTGCCATTTATCACATGGAAGAAACCTTCTACAGCAACTGATTAATGAGGTAAAATTGTGTGCGCCAAAATCCCACCTCATAACCTTTCTAAGTGACTTGTGCTTTTTGGTAAAAAAAAAAAGCACATCTGTTTCCCATTAATTTGTTCAGAAAATGGGGAGTTGCAGCAAAATTAAACATTATATCTCATGAAAGCAGGACATGTACATTATCTTAAATGATTGATAACACAAAATGACTGTAACAACGATACTTTCATGGGTATTCCTGGGGTCAAATGGTGACACAATGGAGATTTAATATGTTTTGACATATTGTAGTAGGTCCAGAGTTTGAGGGAAATACACAACAAAAGTATTCAGTCAGTTTAGCTCAAACACATCCATACAGACAGAGCTTCATAATTTCTCTATTCAAACACAACTGCTGATACTGTTCTGTGATTTCCAAGCTATTTCCCACTCACAATAATGTGATGTAATGCTCCTACAGTATGTAGTATTTCAACATTTCCATCTGTCCCAAGCGTCAATTAAATGTTAGTTGCTGCAGATTCATTGTTACCTTAGTCACTGACATAAGTGGCTTTTTATTATGTAGTCCTGAAGCGCTCTTGTATGATGAAAAAAGCTTCTCAGTCATAAGCAATTATTTGTGGTGTGCCTTAGTAATTTGTTTAACTGTGTTACGGCTCCAGAGAGATTGAGGTTTATATAATGTGGCTTTGGAAATTGTATAAATGAAATGAAAAATAATTTTTACCTGCATTCACCTTAGCAACAATATCTTCTGTTACTGTTGGCAAAGACAAAGAACAGAGACATGGTTTGATGCAATTACAAAAGCAGAAATGGTGTTTTCTCATATAGCTCTATCTCTCTCTCTCTCTCTCTCCTCTATCTCCCTCTCTTTCTCTCTCTCTCTCCCCCTAGTTAAAAAATAAGCTGAATTAATTCATCTTAAATCATATAAGCACACATAGTTGTAACAGCTTTCTAAAAGTGTTCACAAAGGAGATTATGTGAATGTTGATACCATGACACAACCTGACATGTTAATTAGACAGAATGTACCAGAACAAAGTTGCAGTGCCTAAAGTTTTACAAACATATTTGTACATTTTCCCATTGTAAGGTACATATATGCCAAAGAAGTGAGCTCATGTACAGAACACGTGTTCAGCTTTTTCTACAACTCATCTTTATATCTGTGTACTTTTATTTCACACCAAAAAGGTACACACTCCAATCCAAAATGCCTTAGAATGAAGCAATTTATAAGTTCTTACCCACTGTCTCTCAGTGCTATTCTGTACCAGTGTAATTAAGGAAAAAACACGGAAACAAGCATGGGAATTCTTGCTTTCACGAATTACTGTATCAGTGGCACCAGAATCTTTTTTGCCTTATTTTCCAAAGTGTGCATAATATGCACCAAAGCATCTATATTTCTTACTTGTAGGGACAGGGACGTCTACTTGTGGTACTACATTTTCATCACCAGCTGGATCAGTAAGTGTTTCCTCATCTGCTACAGTTGGATCTGCTGCTGGTGTGGCTTCAGGTCCACTCTATTAAAAATGTAATATATAGCATATAAACATGTTGTAAGGACACATTAACTCCTGAATAATATCCGCGTAGACTTTCTGACACTGCTACTGACCTCCTCCTGAGCAGGTGTTGCACCAATGCTTGAGGTAGCTTCCTCCTCTCCATTACCTGTTGGTTCATCAGCCTTTGGATCCTTAACCTCTGCATCAGCTGCAGGCTCTGGACAGGAGAGTGAAACAGAGGGAAGGGCAAGTATTAGATCATTGAAATGTTTTTATCATTCATTTACCCAAAGTGTTTTATTGCACTGTTAAAAAGAGGTTGAAAAAGTATTGTGCCACACCTTTGCACATTGACAAGGTGAATGGAAGGAGTAGGTAATACATAGAAAGGGGAAATTCATGGAAGAATTGCAGAACTTGATTGATATCTGTATTTAAACATGAAAGGCCATGTGCAAATGGAGAACTTAGCAACTAAGGCCTTATTTCTGTTAGTATTTAATTTGTGTCAGAATAATCAACTGAATGAAGCACACAAAATGTTATATATATTTATACTTCAATTTCACAGTATTTCATTTTCAGTGTGCATATTTGAACACCTAGTAATCACCTTGTGTTGCAGCTGCTTCTGCCTCAGTGTCTGCTGGTTCTGGTTCCTCAGGTGCAGGTGTCGCTGGTTCTGCGTCTTCAACCGCAGGAGTCACTGGTTCATCGGCTCCATCTTCATGGTCAGCAGCGGGCTCGGGCTCAGGCTCAGTCTCAGTCTCGGGCTCAGGCTCAGTCTCAGTCTTGGGCTCAGGTTCGGCCTCAGGCTCGGCCTCAGGCTCAGTCTCAGTCTTGGGCTCAGGTTCGGCCTCAGGCTCAGGATCAGTCGGTATTTCCTAAATTCAGCACACAATATACATCTTATACATTCACATAATGATCCAGAAAAACAAATCTCTAAACATTTATAGTTAAGAAGGCCCTCTGTAGTTGGGGGGTTTTAAGATAACTTCTGCTTATTTGTTAGTGCTTCACTATATCTTTCTTTTACTAAGCACAACTGATTTGCAACTGGAGCTATGCTGAAATACAAAACTAAAAAGTCAGTCTGAAAGGGCAGACACAGAGGTGCGAATACATTTCAAGACAATAACATAATGCTACATAAAACTTTTTAATATCCAACTAAGAAGTAACAAGACACATTTTTCAGCCATTTGATACGTCTCAGATTATCAAATAACTGCCTAAGGATTTAGAACTAGATTTTCTCCAGACTTCAGAGAGCTTGACTAGAAGCAGATGCAAAAGCACTGTAACCCAGAAACAGTGAATAATTCAGGTGGCCCAGAGCTGGACAGGATTTATAGATAAGATAAGATAAGATAAGATAACACTTTATTGTCTGTTCACACATAATTTATTCTTGCAAAAGCATTAAAAACATCTGTAAGGTCACCCTCCAGTAATCACCAACAAGACATGATACAGATTATTTATGTATTATGTATATATTGCGTCAGTACTGTGGTTTTTAAAGGGCTTAACCCTTTGAGTTGTGCTCCTGGCTATGCAAGATAAGAGTTTGGAATAAGGACAAGGTCTAAAGGCAATAAAAGTTTGCAATGTTACAGTAACCTGACTGAAAATAACTATTTAATATATAACTATATTCACCTTTACATTATTGATTACATTAGTCGGACCTGCACTTACAGTATGTCACTTTTTTAGGTATCTGTTTTTCAAGACAGTCAGTAGGCTACATGATGGAACCTTTGAGATTTGCGATTTACCAGGAGATCTCTACTCAGATAAAAGACAAATGAACAAAATAAATAAACAATCAAACAAAACAAAAACAAAAATATTCTTATTCTTTACCTCGGCTGTATGGTCAGTTTCATCATCATCATCGGCGGTTTCTTCATTGACCTCTGGTGCATCTGCTTCAGGGGCTGGGGTCTCAAGAGCTACTACTGCCTCCTCTGTTGGGGCTACTTCGTCTACACAGAGATGTGTAAAGAAAGAAATCATGACAATAATCAAATACAGAGCACCCATACAGGGATATACTGACTACTGACATATCAATTTAAAAACAGGGAAAAATAAAGGGCTGTCCTGAAACCCTGGCGCTTCAACAAACATCACACAACTGACTTCTTATGCCTTTGAAGGCTTAAACTTGACAACACAACATCCAAAACAGACTGTATTGACCATTATTTTGTGCCCTCTCTATTCACAAACAAATAAGAGTAAATATTATAACTTAAAATAGAACCAATAGACTGTGAGACTGGTAGTGATTAGTGTAACCATTGGTAATTAAAAGCAGCATGCCTTATTCCATCTGTTGTAATTTAAAACCATTAAAGTCACATTCTCTTACACAACTATCACGAACGACACACACACACACACACACACACACACACACACACACACACACACACACACACACACACACACACACACACACACACACACACACACACACACACACACACACACACACACACACACACACACACAAATACACAGAGCCACACCCTGCTCTGATTGGTCCCTGATGTGAACGCTCCAGCCACAACTAGTTGACAGACGCATCGATCACGTCTCACCTGCCTCAAAATCCTATGAAGACTCGACCTCAGTACTGGCATTGCAACTCTGTACTAATGAGAAAATACAAAGCGCATGTCTTTGTCATTCTGTGTGTGAGATGAGCATGGTGATTGTGTGTGTTTGAGACAGTGCTGTGAAATTCCCCTGTTGCACGTGAGAAGCTGAAACAGCAAAACTGTTCTCTGACTTGAGCATTCCTTGCTCTGCTGATTTCAGCAGCACCCTGATGCTGGTTCATCGGGACAGTATCTTCTTCCGAATACGAGTACCAACCAATAAATAAAAGATAATAATTTAGAAATGATGGTATTAGTGATTCTGTGCTGTCTGTTGGCAAAACAGTATTTAGAATGGATTGAAAAAGTTGAAGAAAATTTACAGGAAGGCAGAACGTGTGCCAAAACACTACTAGAAAATTAGACATACATGTATATTAATACGAGTCGTGAGGTTTTGCTGCTCAGTATCACATCTCTCTTCCTTAACATGCTCAAAGAAAATAATTCTTCAACATTTGCTCATTGACAAGAACATTTCCATTGAAGGATCACTGTTTGCCAAGTGAGAATGTAGAATCGCACAAATCCATACACACGCAAGTAAGTTTGCAAAAGCATGGCTTAACACACACTATACATGCACTCATGCACAGAAACATGAATGTAAGACATGCACAGGTGCATGGTTACAAATAAAAAAACAAGCACTCTTTGTTTCTCTCAATCCCTGTTTTTCCAGTGAATGTCACTGTACGAGCTTATCACCCAAGTTAAACAATAATCAGTGCCATCAATGGTTTCTTAGGAATCAAACAGCATTCCGAGTTGGATAAACAGGACTGCATGTGTGAGTACATGTATGTGCAAGTGTGGTGCTTGTGTGGGTGTTTCTATTTCACGATCTTACGACTTCCTCGGAAATCACTGTCTAAATCAAACGTACCGTGGCACGACATTGAACCTGTTGAATAGTATGAACTTTTAACTGACATTTTATTGTTTATTTGTCAGACCAGGGTCTCTGTTAATATGTGTATATGTATTTATGTTTTTGCTAACAGTAAATGTGGAAATAAGTCGGCACCTTTTTTTAATGACATTGTGCCTATATGAACGTGAGTGTGAGGTATGTGGCTCTCATGTAACACATAATGTGTGTGTGTGTGTGTGTGTGTGTGTGTGTGTGTTGTGAGAGAGAGAGAGACTGCCCCCCATACAAACTCTCTTTCTCTTGCCACTCTATAGAACATTCTGTTCCCATCTATCAGTTTGCCACTTCCTCCTCTAACTACCTCCGCTGAAAACTCCTATACAGCCCCCCACCCACCAACACACACATTCATGCACCAACACACGTGCGTGTCTGCGTGCATATAAACTCATTAAAACACCTTTTCCTCTCCTTTCATTCCAAACATACAAACAACCCCATGTCCACACACACG
This sequence comes from Perca fluviatilis, assembly GCF_010015445.1. Classification (NCBI taxonomy): domain Eukaryota; kingdom Metazoa; phylum Chordata; class Actinopteri; order Perciformes; family Percidae; genus Perca; species Perca fluviatilis. The sequence continues at coordinate 14,781,367 of NC_053123.1, read as the reverse complement.
TGAGGCAAGTTAACTTTCCCTCTTACACTTTGAGTAAGTGCTGTCCTGTTTTGTGTTAGTGCAGCAGTGAAACAAATTGTTGCACATCCAAACCTCTCTCCCTCCTGCTCTTGCTTTGTTTTTGATTTTAGGACTGTCTCCCCCCTTTCCTCTCTCTGTCTCTCTCCCAAACTCACTTTGTTTCTCTGCCACTGCTTTCCCTTGAGGGTGATGAGTCATCTGTGTGTCTCTGACATGGCTGCACGCTATTGTATGAGGCTGTACAGCATGTGGAGTGTTCAAAAAGGTCCCCCAGAGGAAGACTCTTAAGTCAAACCAGTTTACACGTATGGGAAAATCATACTGTCAGTAACATTATGTTATTTTGGAAAACTAATCAAGTGGTTTGATAGATTGATACGTACACTCCATGGTCGCTTTATCAGGTAGAACTATACTGTACATGTACAATCTGATGCAATCCAATACAACAGCTCTGCCACATATTCTATATTAAACATATAGCCTAGTTAAACGTATAGCTCTCTGACAGTATCAATCAAAACTGAACATTATTGAAAGGTCAAATGTATGCCTGAGGTGTTGTATTAGATTGTACAGGTGTAGCTCATAAAGTATAGGTATCTCTCTATTGAATCATTTGATTAGTCGATAGTAAAACTGGAAGCACTATCAGCAAGTTACATCATGTTGTTGGTGAGCTATTATGACAACAGCCAATACAGTGTGAAGACTGCACTTGAAGTGTTATGTTTTAAACGCTTCGTGGAAGTTTTAGGGCTGTAATGGTGTTTGATGCCGGTGCCACTGTTTTGATATCCCACGGGTGATATGTGATGAAACTGTTCACCATGGCACCTGATGACACTTCTTGGTAAGCCTGATAATAAAAAACTGAACATATTTCTAATTTCCGTCATGTTCAACAAATAAGTGAATATTTTATATCTTCTCAATCACTGCGCTTTTAGTTATGCAACACACAGTCCACATTACACAAAATGGAGTCTGAGGCATATGCCAAAGGGCGAGGAACTTAATTTTCCGACTCTTTTGGAGTTCTGCCGTGAGTTTGTGAGATTACCTGCGTGTGATTGAAAGAGTAATATTGCATGTACATATACCAATAACCAAGCCTTGCCCCGTAACAGTACACCAGAAACGGTGTGTGTGTGTGTGTGTGTGTGTGTGTGTGTGTGTGTGTGTGTGTGTGTGTGGTTGGGTGGGTCAGGTGATAAAACAACACTTTCACTGCACATTGTTTTGTCAGGTATGATTCTATTGTGTGTTTGTAGGACAGAAAGTGCTGTTTACCCCAATTATGCACACCTTTAAACTGTCCCCATGGGAGAAGAGAGAAAGAGTGTGTGTGCATGTGTGTCTTTCATTAAAAGAGTGATTTACTGTATGTGTTGGTAGTTGAAAGTGTAAACACACACACACACACACACACATACACCTGGCACACATCACACAGCTCTTTTTGCTTTCATCTGCCTCTAACACACACACACACACACACACACACACACACACACACACACACACTCTATAACTGACTCATACTACACACACTCACATTAATGAAGCACTCACATACTCCCACATGTCTGTACATTGAAGTCATACCCAACACCCACCCACATACTCTTTCACACACACATACTCTTTCTCACACACACACACACACACACACACACACACACACACACACACACACACACACACACACACACACACACACACACACACACACACACACACACACACACACACACACACACACACACATATGCTGAGGGCCCTGGGGGAGAGGAAGGCGCTGAAACTAGTTGTGCTGTTGGGTGTTGTCTACAGCTGGAGCTGGATCTAGTTACTGAGACACTCCCTGTCCTTCACTTCTATAGCTTACACACACCGTGAATGATGTGCACACATGCGACTGACCTAACAATCCATTTTCAGCGAGCAAACACCCATGGAGATTTCCTGTGTCACAGTACACCAGAACCCATTGGGTTTACAGTGAGGTTACAGTTCAGCATTAGAAAAAAGTGTGTGTGTGTGTTTGTGTGTGTGTGTGTTTTTAAAGGTGATTCCTCTCTGGTGGTTTGTTCGTTTGATAATAAAACGTGAACCGGTAGAGTGAGATTACAGTAGATCATATCCAAGCAAAGCCAACGTTCAACTGAAATGTTGTTTGCATAATGATGATGAAGCTCACTGTTGCTCTGACTATCTTTCTCACTCTTTCCTTCCTTGTATATCTCTCTGTTTTCCCTCTAAATCTGCTACATTTCTCTTTTATCTTCTTCCAACATTTCCCAAACTTTCCCTCCATCTTTCCCAGTGTCTGTGCTTTTCTCAATGCTTCTTTTCTCTCCCTCAGTTTTATTGCTCGTTTGAACAATCTGAAATCATTGCATGCTCCGCAGGAAAGGGCAGGGGCCCATGGGCCAGCTGAAGAAGAAGGAAGAGGAAGGAGAGAGCAAATAATGAAGAATAATGGTATAGAGAAGAAAATTAGAGGAAGGACGAGAGGAAGAAAGACTTGTGACTTTAAAAAAAAAGCATCAGGGATCAAATGATAAAAAGAAAAAACAGATAAAAAAGAGGAGGAAGGAGGGGTGAAAGAGAGAAAAAAGAGGGAAATACTTATGTAAAGATAATGGGCCTACCACACCCCTGTGAGCCAAAACTCATTTCCAAAAATATATGGCCACATTACATGACACACCTATTTCACTGATAATGTATGGGCTGCAGGTCCTTGAACAATCAGCACAGAAGAAGAGGGCAGAGCTGCTTTTATTCATTCAGTCAGAACTGAGTAAAACAAGCCGATTACAGCCACGTAAAGGTGAATTGAATTGGCATTCCGACAGGGAGGCAGACAGGCTGGCAAAAGAGACAAGAGGAAATTGCACTCGCACAGACACATATGAGACATGAGGCAAACGGAAGAAGAAGAGGAGAGAAAAGGCAGGAGAGAAAGATATAGGTTAAAGCCAGAGGGATATGGATGAGGGAAAAAGAGACAGTGAGATGAAGATGACCAACACACAGACAGAAGGCAGAAGGCATATCAAGATAGACAGACAGACAGACAGACAGACAGACAGACAGACAGACATGATAGATAGATAGATAGATAGATAGATAGATAGATAGATAGATAGATAAATAGATAGATAGATAGATAGATAGATAGATAGATAGATAGATAGATAGATAGATAGATAGATAGATATAATGTGCGTGCAAACAAAAACATCTACATTCAGCTGAAGGCTGGTCTGAATTAATTGAAAATAAATCATTACCTTGTGCCTTGGCGCTTGCCGCCAGTAGGCTTCCTAATAGCAGAATCCACAGGTATGACATCATGGGAACACGGTGTTCTGGCTGCGATTGAACCGGTGCTCAGACTCTCTTTCCTCGGCCTTCCAACAGGTCAATTAACCGGCTTGAAGGTTTCAGGTGGACCTGGAGGGCGTGCGTGTCGGTGTGCCGGTGCGTTCTTGCGCTACGGATCAAACCCGTGGTGTCTCCAAAGGTGCTCAGATGCTCGGCTCAGTGCGCGCCGCCGCGGATCCTTTTGTCTGGATTTGAAGAGAGAAGGTCCAGTCTTTATTAAGGTGGGCGGGTCTCTTCTCTCAAATACAGGCAGGCAGGCGGACAGAAGGGCTGTGTACGGTGCTGCTGTGAAGGCATTACTTACCCTCTAATGGGTAGGGTTTTTACCATTACCATTCCGATGCTATGACTGTTATCAACAATTTGGTACTCGTCTTTATCAACATCGATTAGTGCGAGAAAAAGCTCAATTATGCAGAACAATATTCCAGTCGTCGCCCTTTTAGATTACTGAGATGAAATTGTAATTGTGCCCCTTTCATTTTAGTCCATAACTGACAGGATCCATCCATCATGTTTAAAAAAAAAAAAATTCTCAACAAAATCTCCCCTATCAGCATGTCTAGGCCTATACAATGAAACATCTCCATTATGATTTGGGTACGATTTTGGGAAGTCTGTGCTACTTTCTTACAGCCTCGAGGCTATGATTGACTTGGATGTATTAAAGTAGCCTAGGCCCTATCGGATTTCTGAGAAAAACTGAATTAATGGATTTGGAAATGTAAGGCTTTGGTCTGTTTATAATGTTAAATTAATGTTAGGTTTTTATTTGAGAAAACCTCACATGACCTCATGCAAACCAACCAGTAGGTGGATCTGAAAAGAGAGCATGTTCCTAGCTCCTTTACATTACCACTTGAAATGCCTTTACTAGTATTGATCGGCAGGTGGCGCCTTTCATTCACAATTATAGTTCACACCTTCAACCAATCTTTTCTATATGAGGCGTTCAAATCCCAATACTCGTGAAAATGTTCAAGGCTTTGTCGAGCCCTTCCTAGCTGCAGTGTACAAATATTCAAAAGGCATTTTTGACAAGATAATTGCAATACAAACCACCATACTGCGAATTTGCTTGAGTTTTAGATAAAGTAGGCCTATATCTCATATTGTAGATCATAAATGGTGAAGGAAGGGCTACATCCATTAAATCTTACCAGACAAATCACATTTAACTAAGTTGTATTAAATACCTCCAAGAATGATTAATAACCTATGATTTTTTGATGGCTGAAAATCAAACACCTTAGCAAAGCTTATAGGACCTATTTTTTTCAATAACACCTTAAATTTTTTTATTAACAATATTCATATTATAAGAATGATGCATGTAGATATTAAACAGTTGATGCACGTATCCACTAAATAAGAAGTAGCTTAATATCCTTACTGTTTTAGCAAAAAAATCTGTTTTAACAAAAAAATCATAACCGTGATTTGATAATTCATGCTTGATCAGAATAGACACAGACATGCCCATCTAATCCATACACCATCATGAGGCTGTGTTACTTTGACACAGATGAATTACAATAGTCTGACCTTAAGAATGTGCTCATTTAAGTTTATTTAGTCTTTTAGACACAAAGAAAAACAAAATGTCCCATACATGAAAAGTCATCAAGCATCCTGGCTCAGTAATCTGTAAACTTTGTGTGAAACCAGCAGTGTCACATATCGTCCTAGCTTTCAGCATCACCTTAGACTCATTTGTACATTTGTTATGAAAACGCACTGAAAATAGTTTAAAAAAAGAAATATGTTTATTAGAGTCTCAGCACAATGATTACATGAACATAAAAACAATCATTTAACACGTTTATTATAAAACATACGTACATAAAGCCTGAATTTGGGATTATTTGAGTGAATTGATTGTTTATTCTGAAAAGGTAGGGTAAACTGACAGAAAGTCACCTCTGCACAACTTTTACATGTCCATAAGTATCAATCCTTCCTCCTTAGGTGGATGTCATTAAGGAAGCAAAAGTAGCACATGTATTGTGTATGTACATAGCATAAGTACTGAGCCAGAATTTGAGGAGCCAACATCTGTAGTTAAAGGTTTCCACTATTTTGTCAGTATGTTTCATAAACATTGACCTAAGGCATGCTTTGAACTCATGTCTATTAGTTAGTGCAGTAACTTAACATCAGAAAAAGGGGCGAGGCACATTGACAGTTGGCAAAGAGGGACAAACAAATGTTTTGTCCCTCCCCTGTTGTACAAAACCAATGTTCGTTTTAAGGCTATAAAGTTCGACAGCGAAGAAAAGGCTCCACTGATCTATTAAGTGTGTTGCTAGCAACACTTATGGTTGCACTTGGTAGATCAGGTAGTTTCTGGGGGTGCAATGTTTCGGTCTTCGAAAACTCCATTAATGAGTTCAAGAAAAAGAGGCTCTACTGTAACCAAAACCCTGTAAGGCCTTCATGACTGTATCTTACTCATGGCTCTTTGATTTGGCACAAAACAAAAAACAAAACAATATCAATAACAATAACCAAAACTACCCCAAGCTTGTCAACCCCTCTCCTGTGCTCCGTACTATACAGACTGGTACTTGGTCATAAGTACTTTGGTCGGCTATCAATCAATAACAGCATTTCAAACGCATTTCAGGAAAATAAGAAAAGGAAGTGAATTTGTAGTGACTTCCTAAAGCTTGGTCTATGTTCCCTAGGCTTAAAATCTAATTTCTTGTTTCTGAATGATCTCCGCCCGACATTTTTAATAACTAGAATTTCAAAAGATTACACTTCCTTATTCTGGATATAATTCCTGGCAACAATTCTCAGACTAATTCCTTAACGTCGGCCCTTTTATTTCAAAGTTCTGCTACATTTGGGAGGCCTGGGAATGGTTTATAGATGCTTATGTAGGGAGATGATTTTTTTGCAGACTTTAGCATGGGCGACAGGCTCATTATCCAAGTAAGAGTTTTATGCTTTAGTGCAGTGACAAATAATGTGTTTAAAAGGGTCAAAATCAGACCAAACAAGCTTGATGCTGTAGAACTTGTTTTCACTCTGTCATCAGAAAGAGTACAATCTCTAAAAGTAAAACATCGGAAAGGCACAACACAGTTTGTTTCAACTTCTCTAAGGCAGGAAACTCTAAAAAGAGTCAAATGAACCACTGACTGAAATGCGCAGCTTCGCATAACTACATTTTTCAGGGTAAGAGACAGAAGTGCAACAACCGAAATACACTGCACAGCCATTCCCAATGTGCAGCTATCGTGCATTATTAGTGCAGGATTTTCCTCTTGGACATGCTGTCAGCTGTGCAACAAAGGAGGAAAAGGTACAAAAAGTATGAAAGCAACGTCAGCAGAAAGCCAAGAGAATGGTACTGTTAAGACACTTGGATTAAAAAAAAAAATGAGCCATGGATCCACCAAATGACTGACTTGGAAACTCTTTCTAAATAAATGTGTGTGCATGAGGGAGAAAGAGAGAGAGAGAAATCATTCAACGTAGCAAACAAAGTGAAGGCAGTATTTGGGCTCCCGTGGTCCATCTCCATAAGACTGCAGTTTAACGATTGGCTGATGATCCCACTCTGAACAATCTGATTGACTATTGTTTTGGTGCAAGAGAGTAGCTAGTGGCTCACATTTTGTTGAAACACTCCTTGGCGTTGGACCACACCTGGATTCCCTGAGACAGCAAAAACAAGACAATTTTCTCAATCTCAAATCAGATGGGGAGCAGAACATGCTGAAGAATCAACATCACAAAATGCCTGGCATTTTTAAAAGGTCCCATGGCATGAAAAGTTCACTTTATGAGTTTTTTTTTTAACATTAATATGCGTTCCCCCAGCCTGCTAGAAATGGCGATAGGTATAAACTGAGCCCTGGGTATCCTGCTCTGCCTTTGAGAAAATGAAAGCTCAGATGGGCCGATCTGGAATCTTGCTCCTTATGAGGTCATAAGGAGCAAGGTTACCTCCCCTTTCTCTGCTTTGCCCACCCAAAGAAATTGGCCCACCCATGAGAGAGAGACATCATGGCTTTCAAACGAGCAAAGTGGCAGTTGGTCAAGGCCACACCCCCACCCTCCACCTTGCCCCCCCCTCTCCTCCTCAATAGCTACAGACACAGAAATGGCACATAGTAAGGAAAGCTCATTGTGGGACTGGCTCTAGTGGCTGTAATTCTGCACCAAGGCTGAATTTTGGGAAAGAGACTTCAGATATAGTATTAGGGGACCACTAAGGTCTATATAGAAGCATCCAAAGAGCACCATGTCATGGGACCTTTAAGTAAGCAAGTTTACAAGAACATACGCGTTGTGGAAAAGAGCCCCATACCTTCTTGCACATGCTGATCTGCATAATGGCATAGCTGATTAGTGCTTCACGCAAATCTTTGTCCTTCTGCTCCTTAAAACGTTCAATGTCTTCCCAGGCTGTTTGCACAAACTCGCTGAAGAGACACAATCAGAAAGATCATTTTGTGTTAAGTAGAGGTGGGGATGGTGGACCAGAAGACACGGAAGAGAAAGAAGAACGTACAACGTGGTAGTTTTTGTTTTCAAAATTACCGAGTAATATTAGTGATGTATTTTTATTCATACCCAATACCTGATTTTGATTCTGGGCTACCCCGGGCTATGATTCAGACTTCACAGAAGGAACTCTATCCACCACTTCATGCTTGGAAAAAGTAATATGGTATCTGCAAATTGTTTGACTATAAAACAGACAATATACTGTATTTCCAGACAGAGGAAAAGAGTGAGCGGACCTGACATTTAAGAAGGAATACATTTAAAAGGATACGCCACCGTTTGTTGAAATAGGGCTTATCACGGTCTCCCCTAGCTGTAGATAGGTGGGCCAACACATTTGTTGTGCATGCATTGTTTTAGTCCGGTGCAACACTGGCAGCGCCGCCGCTAGTTAGCTTAGCGTAGTGAATGGAATCCTATGTTGCCGGTTAGCATGTTGTGAGTAAAAGTGAGCCAACAAAAGACAAAAAATGCATTGGTCCACCTATCTACAGCCAGGGCAGACCGTAATAAGCCCTATTTCAACAATCGGTGGCATATTCCTTTAAAAGACAGACAAATTAGAAGAAGGTGGAGGATTTCATAATTGGGGTTGAGCTTACCCGCACTCTGTGTTTTTCTCTTTGAGTGTTTCCTCTCCCTCCTGGATACTCTGCTCCAGGGCTGCCAACCTGCTCTCCCTTTGCTCCTGGCTCTCTTGGCCGAATAGTTTACTGGTCATCCCCTTCAGAGAAAAGATACGTACTGTCTACACACACACACACACACACACACACACACACACACACACACACACACACACACACACACACACACACACACACACACACACACACACACACACACACACACACACACACACACACACACACACACACACACACACACACACACACACACACACACACACACACACACACACACTTTATATTGCTTATGTGTAATCATGCACAATTTTGACACAGTCATTGTGTGTGTGTGTGTACCACTTGTGTATGTGCCCAGAATGTGTGAGAAAGTGAGAGACAATAAGCGAGTGTGTGAGTGTTAGTGCGTTACCCCAGTAGCCAGCTCTTCTTTCTGTTGTTTCTTATGGACGAGGTCCTGAGCTACCATCTCCAATTCATACTGGATCAACTCATGTTTCCTACATACTGACCTTAATTCACAAACACACAGACAATTTTTTTTATTTACACCACAAAAATGTGTAGTCCTATGACAGTGTTGCATCCTGATACTAATATTACAGTCAAACAGAAATTACACTTTCACTACCACTATTAATGAAGTAAGACACAGCTGATCTTCATCTAATAAAAGGAGCCATAACCTCAGTACCCGTTGACAACTACAGGTCTGCATTACATGCTCTGCTGAAAGATGGTTTAAATATGCTATAAAATGTTTGCATTAGCACCGCTACATGTTGCTTTGTTTTGAATAGAAAGATATAGAACAAAGTCAACATGAGGCGGAAGAACAGCACGTAAATGTTTTCCTTATTTAACAGACAGCTCTAAAACCCACCTAAGAAAAGCTTTAACCAAACAAACATAAGAGCAATACTGAGTGCGGAAAAGTGAGGGTTTATCTCTACATGATGGCGCAGTGGATATGACACATGCCTTTGTTGTGGGAGATCTGGGTTCAATACCCACTGTGGTACATCAACCAGTGTGTCCCTGAGCAAGACACTTTACCCGTAGTTGCTCCAGAGGCGTGAGACCTCTGACATATAGCAATTGTAAGTCGCTTTGGATAAAAGCGTCAGCTAAATGACATGTAATGTAATGTAACATGTAACAACCACTAACATTACTCTTGCCAGACTAATGACCAATACCCTGGAGATGGCATATCCTTTATTTATTTTTATTATTATTAATGATTGTTTTAATTATCAATTAATCTGCAGATTATTTTCATGATTAGTCAGTTAATTGTTTGATCTATAAAACATTAGAAAACAATGAAAAATGTCTACCACAACCATCACACGTTTGGTATTTTTGCTTGAGAATGACTTAGACAATTAATCCATTATCAAAATAGGTGGCGATTCATTTTCTCTCAATTGACTAATTGATATATTGTGATATTTCTTCAAACCATATGGTAATCAAGTGTGCTGACTTACAATCTAGTCTGACACTCTGTCAATACCAACAAGAACATTAGCTTGTTTGGCCTGGCTCTCTCTCTCTTTTAAGTATACACAAACACACACCTGACAGCGTCAGTGTAGAAAAGGTATTCTTTCAGTTGGTCTGCATAGTGCTCTTCTTCCTCCAGAATGTCATCTATTGATGCAGCATACCTGTGTACAGATCACATTCATAAGTAAACAAATACAACAACAAAAAGTATTACTGTATGTGTTTAAGTTAGTAGTTTAATGACACATGTAAACACATGTAAGTGTAAGCTACAGTTTGAGTGTTAGAGAGGGTACATTAGTTAAAGTGCATCTTTAGTCTACTTACGTGTCCATGTGGTGGCCAGCACTCTGTAGTCCGTCTCCCATTTCTTTTTCAATAGCACTCCACTCACTGGAGACACAACAATACAGAATTCAAGAAATACTAAATTCAACCTGATGTTAAATACGATATGGCTTGCACGTGTCTATAAGCAACTGTGTAGACCAAAGGTATCTTGATACAGTATATGCACTGAATGCCTTTTAATTTTAACTTAAGGCTTGTTGATGCTCTTTTGTTTACATGTAGTGCCCTCTTTTAGGCCATAACTATGATTTTATGTCCAAATGCAGTTACAACAGGACAGCTGTTTCTCACCTAAAGACTCTGCCGTAGTTACCATGGACCTTGTAAACTCCATACAGCCGGTCTGCTACTTTCTAAAATAAAGACAATCAAATCATTAATATGTTATGGATAGTCAGAAAAATGAATCCAGAATGATGCTGCTTCAGAAATAAATGTAGGCAGCGCTCACAGGAGCTCACACACGCTGATTGTGTACTACTTGTCCTAGACAAAATGGCAGAGTTAAAGTAATTGATGAAGAAGGTCAAAATCTAACAAGCTAAATACCCAGTTATATTTCTCAGCAGTTGGCAGACTAAATGTCAGTGAAATATTAATGCCCATGTTACACAGCACAGTACGGTGTACAAGAAAACCACAGGCCAAACCTAAGCAGACATTTGAATATAGGTGTGTGTGTGTGTTTGCACATCCCAAAACTCACCGCCCGCACCCTCAGTAACTGAGAGATGACAGTGTTCAGTTCATCACTGTAGTGTTTCAGTGCTGTGAATCGCCTGGAGAACACAACAAATGGATCATAACTTAAACAGTGTTTAACTGACTCTTAGCATTTCTTTGTGATACAGTTTGTTTTGCTCTAATGTGTGATGTTTACTAATGAGAAACTCTTATTATCACCTAATTACCATCTAATGTTACCTCTTGCTACCCGTTTTGCCACTGGGATCGTTCACTTTTAAGTCTACTCATTAACAACTTTCAAACCATTTTTTCACGATAATTCAGTAATCTGACTACATTTCCTGCTTTGTATAAATCCTGGTTAAACTAATGATCGTCAAACTTTTTTTCTGTCCATTGTACACCTACTTGTCAGGGTTTTTGACTCTGAACATGGCACTCAGAGACTTTAGTCTGGAGTCAACCTGGCGGGGAACAGAATTATACACGTTAACAGGGTTTTTATATGCATATGGCATACAGGAGAATCTATGAAAAGTAATACATATGATCCAGTTTGCCTTTTATAAAACAAGTGACTGAAACACTCACAGTGTTATTTTACAACTAAATTCTCAGTCAAGCAATTCAGAAAAAGAGGAACTTGATGGATGTTTGTTAAACAGTTAGACAATGTACTATCAAACTAAAGTGCGAAGGAGACAAAGTACAACTAACTGTGTACCTTGTCTTGGAAGCCTGTCTCCAAAACCGCCTCCCTCCATCCTTTCTCCTGAGGACAGATGATTGACAGATGACAGACACATGATAGACAGGATTGTTTAACACTGCATTGTTCAAGTAAAATTAATTTGTAGTGCAACCTGAAGCCAGATGTAGGCTATCAATCCAACCACAAAATAAAGTCACTTTCAGGAGGAATACACAAATAAAAACTTAAAGTAAACAGAGCAAGTGCAAGAAGAGTAGTGTATGAGAGATTAACTTGTATTTGCTTTTTTTAACAGTAGGTAAAATAATGAAAAAGCTCTTGTTTAACATCTGAGCTCTTTTCCCTTTAATTTGACTTTAATTATTTGTATCTAAAGGCTGGTTAAGCACTGTAGGGAGGAGAAGTTGGACAGTTTTTTTTCATCTGGGTGATGGCGTTGGATAGCATGTTAGATGTATTTCCACTCACATACCCAACAACTGCTGAACAACGCCGACACACAGTCCTTGTCTTATCCGCCACTCTCTCGCCTGTAGCCTACTACTCGAACTGACCTAAGGCTAAGGCGGGGCTACAGTTTAGGTGTCCCTAGAACCCGTGTATCTAACAGTAGTTTAGGGCTGCTCGATTATGGAAAAAATAATAATCACGATTATTTTGGTCAATATTGAAATTTAACAAACGATTTTTTAACATGATTACTCATTAACATTTGGATATAATGGATAGTGTCCAGGGTATAATCGGTTAGTGTCCTTTATCTCACAGAAAGAGTCTTTGGATCAGAATATAATCAGTTTTACTACTGTGAGTCGGTTCAGCTTTACAGATATCACACAGCTAATGAACAGTTCCACAGACATAGCACAATGTGCATCTCACATCACATGTTCACTCACTATGACCACTACTACTGTCATTACTAAACACTGTGCCAAAATATCAACAATAATGTCGCTGTCAATGGGCTTATTTGCTAGCTGACCTTAGGAAAAATCCAGCACATAGACGGTACCTTAGAGTAACGTTACGTGAAACAGGTGATCTAACGTCCCTGCTCATTTACATACAGTTTAACAACAAAACTAAACGCTGAGGGAACATTACTATGTTTTTTCATGTTAGTTTTGAGCAGTATGTCTATGAATACAACGTAGACAGCATATTACAGCGGGGGGGGGGCAAAGGCAGAGGGACCGCAGGGTTAGCTAACGTTAGCTGTTCCCAGACAGTTGAGTTGGTTTTGCCTTTTTTTGCTCACCAAACGCTGCTGCCATCTTTACTCGCACTGAGGTTTTAAATTCCAGCGGATGATATGCACACGACTTGCCTCCCTGACAGGCTTCGAGAGGGGCAGATGTGTCATTCAGAACACAAGACAAAATAAGAGTGTTCTTTCAAAACAGAACATGGCAAAATAATCTTTTTTTCTCGATTATACTATTTTGGTGATCGTTGGGAGCCAAAAATCGAAATTGAAATCGAAATTCAATTAATTGCACAGCCCTACAGTAGTTCCACATTACATTAGTTCCGCATTACAGTAATTAATTTGCACACAAGTTTTATTTATTTATTTTATTTAGTAAATGCAAATTATTTGTGTCGACGCATTTACGTAATCGTCCCAGCCCTAGTCTAGTCCACACAGCATTCCGGGATGGGAGATAAATGTGCTCTGGATTATTGGCATTTCTTTAAATCAATCACTCCTGGGCGGTGCTAGGGCGGTGCTAGGCACAAGGAAAAGCCCCGGTGCCGCTGCAAAATAGCCTCGGGGAGGAACTTGTTTTGGTGGAACACGTGTACGTTCAAAAGTTGTTTTAGTCGTGCAACAGAAAACTCAGATTGGACAGATAAGTCTAGCTAGCTGTCTGGATTTACCCTGCAAAGATCTAAGAAAAGGTTATAAATCGACCGGAGTTTAAAATGTCAACACAAAGGAAACCCAAGGCAATGGATATCCGGCCTAAATGAGTGAAATCCGGCGGAATTTCCGTCAGCAACGGAGCAATCCCGGAAGTGGAACGTCAAGGATATAGGCTACTTCCATACTAACAGACATACAGAAAATAGAATTATGAACTTGTAGTTATTCTACCTGGTATGGGCGCGTGGCAATAGCTCTGTGGCAAAAATAAAAGGCTTTGTCATTCATGTCAATAAGTACGGTAGGGGGTGCCATTGCAACAGGTTCGTCCCCTATTTCTTCCGCAGCAGCATGATATCCCTTCTGACTGGAATTGCCCTTTCATACTTCTTCTTCTTTGTCTGCATCCTCCTACCAGTGCAGCATCGTGCATTGTTTTGCCACAGTGCTATTGTCAGTTTGAAATCCATGTTAGACTGTGAGTGTGTGAGAGTGTGCATGTCTGACATATGCATGGCAGAATTCAATGGGACATTATGTGGAACATAATAATTAAATGCTTGAGTACTAACCTCTGTCAGAAAGAGGAAGAAGATTTTGTCATTGGAAAGGACAGGATGCGATGCAACACGCAGCAGGAAGTTTTCCAGGCCGACTCTTCGTCGCTCAACAAAGTCTGGGTCGAGGTTGTCTGCTGCTAGCTTGTGCCACACAAACTCTGCCTACAAGAGGCCCAATCCAGGGAGTTAAAAAGAAAAAGTGAATACCACCTCAAAAGACAAGGGTATGCACCATTTACTGTCAGCAAACTATGAAAGAAAGACTAAATAAATGTCATTAACTAACTACAGATGAAGTAGTTATATCACAAAAACTCATTAGCTTTACCCAGCAAATTAATTACATTTTGGGGGCTTTCACACCTAACTCATTAAGTTCGGTTCAATCACACTAAAGTTCGATTTCCACCTTGGTGCGGTTCGTTTGGGCATGTGTGAATGAAGCAATCACACTCGGATGCGCGCCAAAAGCGGACCAAACAAGCGTACCAAGACCTCCTTGAAGAGGTGGTCTCAGTACGCTTTCAAACAAACTCTGGAGCGGTTCGTTTTTGGTGAGAACATGACCTGACCTCGAACCGCCCAAACTATGTTTGTACTCCGCAAGTCTGACCTAAATGATTCCTGTAGTCAGGTGTGCTTTGCAATCTGCGATGCGGCAGACCAGGCAAACTGTGGCAGCTTGCAATGTTTCTCTCACAGAAATAGACAGCAGTCAAGCTTGCCGTCACTCCCATTTCTGTGGTCAAACCAGCCGCCGCCAAAGTTGGAGACAGAACAGAGCGAATTCTCATGATTAGAGCAGACGTAGTAATGTTGCTTGCAAAACAATGTCCGAAAAATGATTTCAATGAAATAAGCTGGTTTGTCCATAGAGATGCAAGAAATATGCACTAGTCCAGAACAAAGGACCTTCTTCCTGTATTTATTTTCTTGCTCCCGCCCCAGACATATCTGACCAATAAGCTCTGGTAGTGTTGCATTTCGGTTTCGTTAGGATTTTCCTCTGTGTAAAAATAAAACCGAACCACGCTCCAAGTTTACAAACTCATCAAGTCATTCGGACCAAAGCAAATTAACTATAGGTGTAATAGACGGCCTTAATTTATCTTTTTATTTATTAATTATAAGTTTCCTTCCACCTACAGTATCTGTCACTCACCCTTTTCTCAGGTAGTGGAGGGATGATGATGTAGGGGTAGGTGACCAGGAGGTATGTTCTGAGCAACTCAAACTCACTGTAGCGTCTCCACAAAGTGTCAGGTGTGGCAGGCGTACCCCCCTCTGGAACAGTTTCAGCTGGCCTGCAGACAGAGGAATGAGAAAACAGTATTGTTATCAGGTGTCATGATAGAAGTGGTAAGGCATTTAAGCTACTGATGTTCAAAGCAACTTAAGACACAGAATGAGCAACATATCTCATCTAACTTTGGCTTAATTACTCTAAGGACCTTTTCGAAATAACAATGTTCAAGATAAAGCAAATATGTCCTATGTGCTTTTAATACTGATAAAGTGTAGGACTATGTGGTCCCACTCCACTCTTCTTGTCCCGGCTATTTTTTATTTTTATGTATGCACCACCATATTAAGTTGTTTATATAGCTGTCACAATCAAGGTCGTCTTGCATTGCCAGACCTATCTCCACAGCGCTTTTGCTTTCACAATTGTTTTGTGTGGAGCTAAGTACCAGATGCAGTGATGGTGCCCTTGCATTGTACATCCAGTAAGCCAGATAACAATCAGGGTAAATAACCTGAAAAGTTGTTTATGTATTGCACAAAGTAACAGTAGGTTATTCAAAAACAACGAAAGGCCAATAAATGGCAGCAGAAAACTAGACACTCCAGTTTATGACCTACCGTATTTCTATGAGGTAGACTGTATAGGTTTCCTGCATGTTAACCGTATTCTTTCCTGTTCTTTTCTCTGCCTCTGCCACATTTATCTCCATTTTTCTCAACAGAGCTGTCCCTCTTTCCACCATCTACATAGACAAGAAAACATATTGTGTGAGCATGAGAAAGACAGTCAAAGAAAGGGAGAATAGAAGAGGGAGAGAAAAACATAAAAAGGTATGTGGCCAATATATGATGGAGCATCAGAAAAAATAACATATAAACAGACAGGTATGTGTTCTCAGGTTCCTAGAGAACAAAACATTCTCTCTTTTCCACTCTAATACACAATAAATAATATAAACAATAAAGTTGTATTCTATTCAATTCTAAACAGACTGACAAGCATGAAACCAGATGAGCACAGAAAAGCAGGCAGATGTTTTGCTATTGAAGGTACTGTGATTCTTTACACAGGGTTATGACAGGCGTGTGCCCCGGTCACAAGACAAGCCAATACTTCCACCAAAGGCATAGAAATCGTTGCTCATGTATCCCGGAAATTGTCCTTTCTCACTAGAAACCACGGTAATTAGGACTGGACAGACATGCAGGACACAAAGAAGACTCTGGCTAATTTAAACTAAACTTTAGACTTAGCGTTCAGACGTGCTATAGCTAGCAAGCTAACGTCAGGAGTAAAGTTTACCAAAGACGAACCACTGTTGTTAGCAACTTTGCAACTTTAGCTTAACGTTACCTTGCGGAACTAGTAGCTACATTTAGTTTTGAAGCCAGTTAACATTCTAAACATTGCAACAGCTTTTTGAAAAGGTGAGTGGAAAAGTCTCCGTTGCTTCATGTCACTGTTAACTCCACCTAACATTAGCTTACATTACGTTAGGCCTGTATGGGGAAGTTTTCACTAGTGAAGACAGGTTTTTAAACTCCAAACATGTTTTTCATAGAGAACAACAAAAAGTACGACCGTGTTTATAAGGTTGTTCTCGGATTCTGTTGAAGTGATGTCGGTGTTAACGATCACAGCTACTTCTTCGTTACTTCCAGAGTCTGCCATCATCATCTGGCCGAGGAGCTGCTGTTGTCAGCTGAGCTGGCAGAGGGTTCCCGCTGTTGTGCGCATGCGCGTTTCAGTCTGAGGCCACTGATCATTGATCATGTTTGATACAGCTAAATGAACGGTATTGAATTACTAATGTCAATTATATCACAAATGGCCGACATTTTTTTTTAAATCAATAATAAAACACAATATAATAATATAAATATAATAATAAATACATGTTACAAGAGTAAAACAATATAATATAAGAATCATCTCTGGCAATAGTTTAAGTATTATTTAAAATAATATGATATAATGTAAAATGCAACAATGCAGTAAGATTTGTACTGACATTGCGGCAACATTGAAAGTGGACATATAAAGTTTTAAAGTTTCAATTCAGCACAACAAAATTGGAATTCACTTGGTATTAGCCAACATGATTATAGTTCAGACTGGTGCACATTTAAATCAGATCATTTGATGGTTTCTGAAAGTGCTGAATTGGTGAACCCAATACCCTCCTTTGGCTTCATTTTTATCTTCCTTTGACTTTTTCCTTCGTCAAGACTGACATCTACTGGTATAATTTTGGCTAGGGCTTTGTTTATTTTCATTTGCCACCAGAGCCCGTACTTTTGTTCTTTTAGTGTGATTTCTTGTTTTGGGCAACTTTGGAAAAAATTACCAAAAAATGACCCTTACATATTTGGGAAATTCCCATTACCAATTGTTTCAGTTTGCAGAATCTCAAGTGTAAATGTTTTTTTTTTCCCCCACTGAAGGATCACTAAATAGTTACTTGTATTGACAGCTACCCATCATACAGTGGTCCTAGATCAATGCTTAAACATGCTGTACGATACCCTTTTATCATATCAAAAAGTATTGGATATTACATCATTAATTAAAGAAATAATTAAAAACATTTATTATTGCTTTCATGGTGTGTGAAAACAAAATTCTGAAAAGATGCCATTTGGTCCCTCTCTCATTGGTTGTAGATGGTTGTGGGCCCAGATGTGAATGAGAGGGATGCGGTATGTCTCAGGCTAGTAAACAGCACAGAAACACGGCCTTTTAGTTCCTGTGGTCACGCTGTTGTGCAGCGTTTAATGGTTAAAGAGAAGGGTGGAGCAGCATTTAGTAAGGAAGCATTTTATATAGATGCCACTGGGCATGGAGTGGGATGTTGGGTTGTTGTGGGATTTGGGGTGGATGCAAAAGAGATACAAAGAGAGAGAAGCAAAGAGATGCATACAAGATGAAAAAAAAAGGATGGATGTGAGATTATTTAACATAATGATTTATTGTAAAATCATCAATGAAACAGATGCAGCAGGTATGGGCAGATGGATGGAGTGATGGTGGGATGCGGTTTAGGCTGCAGCGTGTCAGGAAACCCAAAGCTCTGCGCTGTGACCAGCCGTAGTCACAGCAACAGCATAGTTACCATTCTTTCCTGCCACTGACCTCAAACCAGCCACCACCACTTCCTGTCCACACACACGGGCACGCAGACACACACACACACACACACACACACACACACACACACACACACACACACACACACACACACACACACACACACACACACACACACACACACACACACACACACCTCTAGCCCTATTTGGCTGACTATAATCGGCCATTTGACAACTTTTTTTAACCCACTGACCGAGAACATTAAGCTACAATACACTATGTGCAGTGTGTGTGTGTGTGTTTCTTCATGTCTTGTCTATATTTGGAAGTTCTGACCTAAAGATGATGAGTGACTATAATTTAGATGGGTATGTGTACATTATATACTGAGTCATGATATCTATGTCCAACTGTCTGGAGACAAACAAGAATAATAACTGCTGTTAACTAATAACTAATACAGATCAACTGGATATTGTACATGCCAAAAGGCACATTTTAAAATAGCAAATTAGTTGCTATTCCAAATGATTTCTTAAACACACGACTATGCATTTTAATGTTTGTTTTTTCAGGTATGTTGTCTAGAGAAATCTTTCAGCTCACTGGTTTATTTGACTATCATATGTTGTTCAAATTATTCACTTCTTTCCTTTGTATATTCAATTGTTAGAGATAAATATTAATCAGCCTTTTGAAGTTTGACTGCTGAACAGCAGAGGGCAGCAAAATCCAATAATGTTGTCACACAACCACCTGTTCAGAATCAGTAAGCGTTGGGCATACTGTAATCACTACTATATTTTTATAATATACAGTATAGCCTATTATTATATGCTTGACACAATTTAACAATAGGAGCATTTGTAATATTGGACAGTCAGTCAAACTATTGCACTATTAAAATTTATGTTTAATGTGAGTATTAATGCGTAAAATTAACATTTCTGTGTTTAAATTTTAATATAATATATACATATTTTCCACATACACATTACATTGCTGGTTTACTGTTCATATGCTATTCCAAAGTGGTGGACATTGCAGTATTAGTGAGCATTACTGAGTAAAACTACCATTATACAAGTCTACTGTATTTAGTACTGTACTTGCATTTATTTTCTTCAAGTCAGTTTTTGTTTGAGCATGAACATTACTGTTGATTGGCACATTTCTGTCTTTGCATGTCTCAGGGGGTCACTGTCAAAACAAGACAACCTTATTCATGCCTTCTCTTCCTCCTGTCATGTAGAGTTATTGGTGTTGTTTTGTTTTTAGTTTTTTAGATCGGAATGTTTTGTATCATATTAAAAAAGTCATAATTGCTTTATATATTCAAATATGTGTTTTCTATATCAGATATCTGACTTATAGCGAGTTTTAGAAAGTTGCACTGTCCATGCGTGTTTATATGTGCACGTGTGTGCATGACAAGGCTGGTCACGAAGGTTATAAAGAGGAAATCCTTGCGGTCAGTAGAAATGAACACGTTTTGCTTCATGTCATAGCCTGCGTCCTTCATTTTCTTCTCCTTCATCCATCTATTCTTGCCTCTGACTGTAGTGGAAAGCTAATGCAGTGTGTCCAGTGGGCCCTTTTTTTGTGAGTGAGCCTGTATAGTTTTATGCACTTGTATGAAATACCATAATGAAGTGAAGCCTCGTTGGTACAGTAGTATGTTGTTTATTTGCTTGCTGTAGACCTTCTGTACATGGGAGTACCTACATGGGATTATTTACAATTAAAGAAAAGTTGACACACTGCTCATAGTTATCCATTTCAAACTGATACATACAGTAAGAGGGCGGATTATATATCTTTTTTACAAGATTTACTTCTGTTTAAATACTATTACAAAATGATACAAAATCAACATTTATTCACTTGTATCTCTTCTATCCCATTTCTTCTATATATTTTAAAATTTCCCCCCAGTTTTCTCTCTCCCATCCATCACCAGAGTGTTGACAAATTAGGACATGCAAGTCTCATTGAATGCTTCTCTGCATGACTGATGCTGCTGTCCAACAAGATGCACATGCACACTTGCATGTGTATGCATTTACTGTACATGGGCACTTAGTCTCATACACACACATGCAAACACACATGAAAAGTGTGAGCAATGCCGTATAATAAGCAGCGTGGCAGCGATGTGGTCAGCTTTGCCCCATGTGCAATCGTTGAGAAGCCACATGAAGGCTTCTGGGTATTAAAGGACAAGCCTTGGTTGACTGGGAGGGAATCTGTCATGCAACAAGAAAACTGTGTTTTTCACCCTTTTCTCCCTCTTTCATTTCTTCTTGATCCCTTTTTTTCTTTACCCCTCTTCCCAAGTTCTGTCTTTCACCAAATTCTCTCTGCCCACTTTTTTTTCTCCTTCTTCATTTCTTTCATTCTGTGGCATATTAGACTCAGTTGTAATACTCTCCAGCTTAAAATGCTTAGACCACTGGAATGTTCCGTCAAAGAGGTGGGCGGACCCGGGGGGCGGGACAGACCAAAATGACCAATTAAGGAGGAGATTGAGGTAAGACGGACAGCTTCTAAATGGTGTAATAACAACCTACTAAAATGTAATTACAATGCAATAGCAATAGACACTTCTAATGAATGGATGTATATGCCAATGTGATTTCCTAATTATGGCCTTGGCATAATGGGTGACTGTTAACATGGCGTGGAGATTATAGAGAGGTGTCTGAATGCAAAAAGGCAACCACAGGGACTTTTTAACAGTGACAAATGGTCACTCAGAAGTCCTGCCAAGTATGGATCGCAACAGGTAGGTTGGTGTGTTTGAGAGGGAGCCTGAGAGGGAATGAGTTAGCTAGTGTGAGCTCGAGTGACTGATTTCACTGGTTTATCTGCTGAGCCAACTATCCAGTTGTCTATTCATCTGTCCATCCATTTAATCTTTTTATCAATACTCTATCAGGCTATTAGCTCAAGTTTTTGCTTTTTGTTTGACCTATTCCTCTGTTGGTCTAATTTCATTCCTCATAAAGCGCTCATGTCCATCCACTGTCCATCCACTGTCCATCGGTCTTTCAGCCTGTCCATATGTGATGCTGCCATTCATCCATCCCTCTGTCCATCCATCTCCATCCCTCCATCCATCCCTCCATCTCTAACAAGAGGATTGGATGGTGGCGTCCATTATTACAGAGCATCCCAGAATAGAGTCTCGTTTTATTACAAGTCCCTCTGGTCGCAGTGGCTACCCAAATTACAGGCCAGGCTTCTCACACATAAAAAAGGTTGCACTGCCGAAAACCAGCCACCTCAATAAAGGATGGATTAGAAAATCCTTTGCTTTTTTCCCTTCCTTTCCTTTTTGAAAGGTTTTCTGTACATTTTTTTCCCTCTGGTGTTTTGTTTTATGTTGGGGTGCAGCGGTCTTCTTCAGTGGTTTTGCTCCCCGACCCTGCGGCGGGAAAATACGCTCACTTGTGGGTTTCTGGGAAGGCAGCGGTGGACGAAACATCTGCTGGGAGCAATATGTAAGTGTGTGTGTGTGTGAGTGTGTGTGTGTGTGTGTGTGTGTGTGTGTGTGTGTGTGTGTGTGTGTGTGTGTGTGTGCGTGTATGTGTGCGTGTGTGTGTGCATGTGTGTGTGAGAGAGAGAGTGTATGTGCATATAGGGACACTGCCCTGGCATCCAGTTTACAGATCTGTTTGCGTGATAGCAAAATAGTAGGAGATAATAAAATATTCAATATAAGCATTAGTAGTTTACGTATAGTTAGAAAGGTACAACACTTGCAGACTTTTACATAATATTTTAGGTTAATTCAACATTAAGTTTTCACCTGCTATTTTCAATTTTAAAAACCAGGACTTAAAGTGATGGTTCGGAGTAATTCCCCCTAGGGTCCTTTGCACCATGACCTCGAAAGCAAACACCCTTTTCATCAAAGTTGTTACATTGGGAGAGTTAGCGGGTAGCGTTATCAGCTGAATAGCTTAAGTGGGCCGGACCCATCGTTTAGGTCTGTTAAGTTCCCACTAATAATGCCCGAATGATACCAAACGTCTACAAGTAGTACAAATAGGTTATGCTCTCATAAAACGATGGATTGAGCAAGTTTGTAAGTACACCAGAAGTTATGAACACTTGCCTGCTCTCTTCAGCTCTCTGTTGCTGCTGCCTGCTACCTGCAGTTAGACGAAGTCGCTTGGCTATTATTACATCGAAAAGAGTTACAACAAAAATATTTATTAATTCAATGATTAAATAACGTAATGTTTCCGAACTTACCTCAATTATTACTTGTCTCCTGCTAGTTATACTACAGCACTTACTTTAAAAAAAAAATTAAATTGATAAATATTTTTGTTGCATCTCTTTTCGGTGTTGTAATTTGTAGACGACCCTAAGCACTCATCTTACAGCAGCAACAACAACAGCAGAGAGCAGAAGAGAGCAGGCAAGTGTTATTTACATAAAATTCTGGTGTACTTACAAACTTTCCAATCCATCGTTTTATGAGAGCATAACCTATTTGTACTACTTGTAGACGTTTGGTATCATTTTGGGCATTATTAGTGGGGTAACTTACGAGATACAAACGTGGGTCCGTTAGCCCCTGAGCTAAGCTATTCAGCTGATAACGCTACTCTACGCTAACTCTCCCAATGTTAGACCCAGGTGAAAAAAGCTTCTGGGGGGGTGTTTGGCTCGAGGTCATGGTGCAAAGGACCCTAGGGTGAATTACTCCGAACCATCACTTTAAGTAATATCCCTGAAGCCGCTATGTTTTGTCTATCCAACATAATGAAATTGTATGATGTGAGTTCTGTCACATTTTTATGAAATGCATGAAAGATTTATTAAACGCATACCTGTCAATAAATACTATGCATGAATATTGACATTTTTTTAAAGTAAAGCTTTGTCCACCTCTTAAATGCTGCACTGGTGGGTATTTCAGGGGGGCTGGGAATGTGGAATATTACAGAGGGGCCAGCTTTAAAAAGCTTTTTAAATCTCAGAGTGACAAGTAAGTCCAGTAAAATAGGACTGGTTGGACTGTTATTTGCAGGAGAACTTAATAAATATTTAGTACATTGTGATAGGATATAATACATTAAAACAAAGGATGTGATTTCAACCTAATTTATCACAAACACATGATATTCCATTTTACTTACCCTTCAAGACCATAGACAGTATATAAGAATGGACCAACAGATCCCGTTGCTCTGGACGGAGACCATTGAAGGATATTAGAAGCACTTTTCCGGTGAGCGCTGAGCGTTACTGCACAGCCTCCAACTGAAAGAGACGACATAAATGTGACGTGAGCAACCTGTCTGAAAGTTGTAAGTCTTCTGGTAGCTGTGCCAAGAGAAATCTTGCAGAGACGGATAGCGTAGGTATATGTAAGGAGATAACATAGACACAGGCTAATTATTGCTAACTAAAATGCTAGTTAACATTAGTAATTAAACTTAAACAGCTAATGTAAGTCGAAACTGCCTGCAAGCTTCTCCTGTACTATACGGTAATTCCTCTACTGTGTAACTAATCGTTAGCCTACTTTTACAAAAACGTCTGCTACGGAGCAATAACGTGAGGTACAAGGTAATGGAGCCTTTTATACATTGTCGTGTTTCTTTAGAAATAAACAATGGACAAATTAAGTCTTTAAACGCTTCAGATGTAAAGTTATTTGCTGTCAAAGTGACGTCAAAATGAATGGCAGTCAATGGAATGCTAACGAGAGGTGATATTGTAGTAGCATCAAAATGGCGCCATAGGAGGTTCGAGTTCTGAAGCGAAGCTGGCAGGATATTACGTCATTTTGACATCACAATGGCGCGCGCCACCTTGGATGTGTATAGTATAATTCATGTGTCACTCTGTAGCTTGTTCAAGACGCCTTTAAATCTTTGACTTCATTGATATTAAAGTGCCCATATTATGAAAAAAACACTTTTTCTGGGATTTGGGGTGTTATTTTGTGTCTCTGGTGCTTCCACACGCATACAAACTTGGAAAAAAAACATCCATGCTGTTTTGAGTGAGATACGAGTTTCTGAATGTCTTCTGCCTTCAGTCTCTGGGTGAGCTGTTCAAAATCTGCAGGGCTTTCCACGTCAGGAGCCGAGACGAGGTGGCTAACCGTAGCATGCTAGCGCGAGTGTGCTAGCTCGTTCTCAATGGCAAAACACTGCTACAATACACACTAGTTCACCATAATCTACAAAAGAACTACTTACATGTCCCTGTTCTGCAGGTATTCCACGCAAAGTTGGAAGTGCACTCTCGTTTAGAAGAAGTCTTCTGGCTAATCCTGCCTTGTACTAATTGAAGTTGTAGAAACAAACAGCTAGGTGATGTGGTCCTTACCTAGCTACTGCACATGTGCGCCTCCCAACAAAGATGGGATAGAAGTGCGATGCCTCAAGTGTGTTTTACAGTAACCGCAGCCCAGCTGGCGCGCGCATATGTGACATCATGAAATAGCTATATAATAACTATTTATACCCGCGCTGGTGGTCGCGACACTAGTTGGATTCTTCTCCTGAACAGCGGTGGCGCTAATGAGCAAACGCTACTGATGATGCTCTTTCTACGGACTAGAAGAAGAAGAAGAAAAAAGGTAAACAACGGCAGAACTGGCAGCAGCATTGCCGTCAATGCTTTGATTTGATGACCTACTTCGTCGAATCAAGCCTTTCATTCACCATAAAATAACTCATCTTAACCCAGTAAGTTTACAAGACAGACTTGCAGTCACTCTGAGAGTCCTGGTATCTGGTTTTCGGCGAACTCGTTCAGGCCTCCTGCTTCCGCTTTGTCGCACGCCATTGAAAAAAAAAGAGGTGTGTGCGCCGGCAGGATATTACGTCATTTTGACGTCACGATGGCGCGCGCCACCTTGTTGGGCATATTCCTGTTAAGTAAATTGATGATTTTGTTCATACAAACCTGTCAAAATGTACAGGTTTGTATGAACAAAAATATCTATTTGTAAAGAAAATAAAAAAAGGACTTTAGACTCAACTGTGTGCAGTAAGGATTTCTATACGCTGAAATGTATTGCCGTATGAAAAATTGTTCCCTTTTCCTGTTCATTACTTGAAAATGTCATCGTCATCAAATTTAAAGCTATAGTGCGTAGTTTGTGTCCCCCCATGAGGAATTCTAAGTAATGACAACAACACTCTCGCGTCCTCATTATACAGCCTTCAGTGATCGCGCACGCGCCCCCACCCTTCCTCCACGCAGTTGCTAGTATGCTAGGAGGACACGCAGGATTAACAAAACATGATGGAGTCTTCAGAAAAGGTAATTAACTTTACTTGAGTTTCTGCAGACGCCACAATCTTCTGAACATAGCCATACTGAGAAATACAGAGAGAGTTGTGTGGAGCTGATAGTCTTAATTAGCTTTGTATCAACTAATTTGGCAATGGCTTGAATGTAACAGATGTTCATTAATATCAAAAAGTTACGCACTAAAGCCTCAACTTGTCACTCAACTTATCACTTATCACTCAACATCCAGGGCACAAAGCTCCAATGTTCTATTGGGTTGATATCTGGTGACTGTAGGGGCCATTTTAGTACAGTGACCTCATTGTCATGTTCAATAATTCAATTTGAAATGATCCAAGCTTTGTGACATGGTGCATTATCCTGCTGGAAGTAGCCATAAGAGAATGGGTACATGGTGGTCATAAAGGGATGGACATGGTCAGAAACAATGCTCAGGTAGGCTGTGGCATTTAAACGATGCCCAATTGGTACTAAGGGGCCTAAGAAAACATCCCCCACACCATTAAACCACCACCACCAGCCTGCCCAGTGGTAACAAGGCATGACGGATCCATGTTCTCATTCTGTTTACGCCAAATTCTGACTCTACCATCTGAATGTCTCAATAGAAATCGAGACTCATCAGACCAGGCAACATTTTTCCAGTCTTCAACTGTCCAATTTTGGTGAGCTTGTGCAAATTGTAGCCTCATTTTCCTATTTTTAGTGGTGCCAGACAGGCTGGTTTGAGTATTTCACAATCTGCTCAGTTACTGGGATTTTCACGCACAACCATTTCTAGAGTTTACAAAGAATGGTCTGAAAAAGGAAAAACATCCAGTATGCGGCAGTCCTCTGGGCGAAAATGCCTTGTTGATGCTAGAGGTCAGAGGAGAATGGGCCGACTGATTCCAGCTGATAGAAGATCAACTTTGACTCAAATAACCACTCATTACAACCGAGGTATGCACCAAAGCATTTGTGAAGCCACAACACGAACAACCTTGAGGCAGGTGGACTACACCAGCAGAAGACCCCACCGGGTACCACTCATCTCCACTCAAAATAGGAAAATGAGGCTAAAATTTGCATGAGCTCACCAAAATTGGACAGTTGAAGACTGTAAAAATGTTGCCTGGTCTGATGAGTCTCGATTTCTGTTGAGACATTCAGATGGTAGAGTCAGAATTTGGCGTAAACAGAATGAGAACATGGATCCGTCATGCCTGTTGTTCACTGTACTAAAATGGCCCCCACAGTCACAAGATCTCAACCCAATAGAACATCTTTGGGATGTGGTGGTACAGGAGCTTCGTGCCCTGGATGTGCATCCCACAAATCTCCATCAACTGCAAGATGCTATCCTATCAATATGGGCCAACATTTCTAAAGAATGCTTCCAGCACCTTGTTGAATCAATGCCACGAAGAATTAAGGCAGTTCTGAAGGCAAAACGGGGTCAAACACGGTATTAGTAGAGTGTTCCTAATAATCCTTTAGGTGAGTGTATATGATATACAATAAGCTGTAACAGTCACACATTTGAATATGGTGATGCAGTACTTAATTTAGTTTGACTGTATTGTTAGTCTATTGCTGTCTCAAGATCTGTTTCATCTCTTTATCAAGTGGGGCGTGTCATGCCCTGAGTCAACTTCCACAAGTGATTCAGAAACCATGCTTCTTTGATTACAAATGTTAGCAGCTGAGATATTATTCCTGTTTGTTCATCAAAACATGTCTGATGACGAACTAAACCCCAGAACAACTGCAGTGCCATGCCGTGTACAGTAATGACTGTGTATAGTACAGTAACACCCTACCATCTGTGATGAACAATGATGCAGTCATCTCCATGGTAACAGGTTGTGGTGTAGAGACAGATTACAGACATACGAAAGAAGAAAATTAAAGATGGAGACTTTTGATGAATAGAGGACAGGGGGGGGGGGTATCTATCACCAAGAGAAGGGGATGTTTATGGCAGTTTCTTTCACATCCTCTCTCTTTAAAGCCAAAAGGAGAAATATAGCCTGGGATGCAGCCTCATTAAACAATATGAGCGCTCTTTATCATGTGGCAACCCACCGGAAGTGTGGCTGCGACCCATCTTGGGTTTCAATTTAAGAAGCCAGGGTTTTACGGGAAGTGTGAATGTGGTTTGCGATGAAAGGATGGGATGAGGTGTGTGTGTTGATGTCTGTTTGTGTGTGTGTGTGTGTGTCTGCAGTGCACGCTATTATTATGTTGCTGTGGTTGTAATGATGTAAGATGATCGCGAGGGCGTAAACAAGAGCAGCACGCTATCTACAAACAACATATGAAAACATCATGTTTCTGTGGGTCTCAAATAGACGATGACAATAGAAGAAGTACATTTTAGTTGCCATTTTCACCAGAAAAAAATAAGGACACATTCAATTTACTTTCGGGAATTTAGGTATTTGAGGACTTTGGTAAATTGTCGCATTAAACGAAGAATCAGCTTTTTTTGTGACATACCTCTAAGAAACAGTTGATATGCTGTAGACATTTCACTGAAGACATCACTAACCATTCACTGTACGATAAAAAAAAAATGGTATACTGTTTCCCACGTCTGTTTCCTAATCCAAACAAACATGTCAGGCGGTTGGTTAACTGGATAGGAAGCAGAGACATACATACATACATGTAGACATATTCACTCTTACATCTTAGGTGAATTCATAATTTACAGTTAAAAGTACCATGAGTTTTCATTTTAATTTTTAATTTGTAGGGGCTAGCAAATATGTTGAATGCATTCCTTTCCCAAAACGTTTTCCCAAAATTTGAAACTTGCATCCTGATCGGAACATATTTGTTACGGCACATTACTTCCGCCAACTGTTGATGTTTGGAATTGCAGTGAACATAGGGCCAGTATACAATATACCTGTACAGCTGTTCTTACTTGTCATTTGACAGGGGAGTGAAATGCTAGTCTGTTGGCAGGTTAGTCCATCACTTTGGTCCAGGTTAAAATATATATACAATAAAATATCCAACTATTGGATGGATTTGCCATAACATTTTATACAAACATTTGTGGTCACCAGAAGATAAGCCTTCTGACTTTGGTGATCCTCATATTTTTCATCTACCATGAGGTTCACATTAAGATGTTTTAGAAGATTGCCATGAAATGTGGTAGATATATTCAGTCATCTAGCGGGTCTAAGTCCTGTGAACTTTCAAAACACAAACTTGGCTGTACAAACTTTGTTGGCACAAAGTTTGTACAGCCAATATGGTTCACAAACAATGTATCCCCTGACATTTCCTGTAGTGTACACATTTGTGGTTTTAAATGAAAGGTCTCAACTACTACTATATATTGGATGAATTGCCATGAAATATGGCAAAGGCATCCACATTGCCCTCGGACTTGGGTGACCCTCTGACTTTTCATCTACATCAATCATCAAGATTTATTTTTTTGATTTGTCCAATAGTTTGGTTTAGGACTAAATACCTGGAATTCCATTAGCCTCAGCTATACCTTGTGTTTAGTGCTAATTAGCAAATGTTAGCATGCTAAACTAAGATGTTGAATCTGACAAACTGTTTGCCACTGTATAGACCTGGCAGAGCATCACCAGGGAAGAAACCAGGTTTGTGCTGATGTCTGAGGATTGTAAATAATAATTTCAACTGTCAAATAATGTCAACTCAAAAGTTGAATGGTTGATTCACTGGCTTCTCCCGAGCTTTCAACCATATCTTCATCAGTAATGATGTGTGAATACTACTAATCATCTTTGAATCAAGGCAAGAGTTAATATCTAGCCATCACCACTTGCTATCACGTTATCGATGTTTGATGGTCATGTTAACACCTGACCCAGCTCGATTCCCTGATGGAGCTTGCACAGATGATGAAGAAAGGGAGATGCAGTTGAAAGCTCAGAACTAAGCTACTAAGTTGACCTTTAAGTTAAGATCACACATGTTGTTCCCAAGATCAAGAATAAACTTTCATACTCAAGCCATGAAGTTGTTTATCTTTGTTTAATTTCAAGTCTAGTGTGCTAGAATACAGAGCCACAACAAAAACAACCCAACAATTAGTCTCCAAATATCTACACACCGCGCTGTATATTTTAATGTATGTATGTATGTTGTTGTGAAATTTGAAAAAAATGATTCACTACATCAATTCATAACAAAATCGTTTTAATACTCTTGCAAATTTATTGATCACATATTACAGTAAATGCATTATGTCAAAGATCCAGAAATGTTCTTTTTCTGCTAAAATGAAACACTGACGCTAATGCTCTTTCACCGTTATTGCTTCATCGCCCCCCCAACCCCCACCCCACCCAAGCCTCCTCCACCCTTCTGCCTTGTCAATCAGTAGAAGGAGGAAAAAGTCATTAAATCTCTCTGTTGGCCATATATGTAATTACAGTCTGCCTGTATGTTGCTAAATACGCCCCGGCGCTAGTCTGGTCTCCCTGGTCATGTTTTTCCTCCCACCGGTTGTGTTTAAAGCCCTTATAATTGGCAGAGGCAGCGTGTCAGGATTAGAAGCTGCTGGTTTGAAACCCCAACCCCCCCACCCCCCATTTTCCCTTGGCCTGCCTGTCCCCCCCATGCAGACAACCACAACCTTAAACCCTCAACTCCCTCTTACCCCTCGTCCTTATTCTTGAATCACATGTGTTGGAATTAAAGGGAATATCATTAAAGTCTAATTAACAGATAGACACTTAAGTATAGGTGTTATTGAGAGATCAATATTATAATATGTATATTATTATATTTATATTTCCCTTACATTTTAATGAAACAGTCTATTCGTCAAATATGACCAAATTCTCAGCATTTATAAATCTAAATTACTTGCCTGTTATGCAATTAAATCCCCCACACACACACACACACATGCACACACACACACACACACACACACACACACACACACACACACACACACAGACACACACACACACACCCTCCTCGTATTATTACCTCACATGCCTCCCTAACCTTCCATACCAGCTGCTGAACATTTGGTGTTATATTATATATAAAAAAACTATCATGGATCACATTGTTAGCCTTGTTAAGGGTTTTCAGAAGTGTTGCAATTAAGTTGGTGTATATTTGACTGGTGCCTTCAGGATGCCTGTGGTCAGTTGTCTACCTCTCTCATCTCAAGTTGAAGTCCTCTTATTCTGAATACACTTAACAAGTAGGCAGTCACTGCAAAAAAAAGAAGAAATTTGGCATTTTTTTCCACATCTTTTAGAGATACCGAACTCATCATTGACGTTGGCCAATATTAACATTCTGAAGCTAGAATTTTGCATTGCAGTGAAGTAATTTGACTTAAAAACCTTTAATGTGTTTGGATGTAGCATAAACCTGCCATATTTTTTACAGGGCTACAGGGCTACCCCTGTCTCAGTGGCAGTAGTAAAACCCTTGTGGGTTCAGACAAATGAAGGTTGTTTGGGCCATCAAAGCATTTAAAGTTGAAATGATGGAGCTGATGGTCAGTGATGTCAGCAAAGATGTTGACTTTGTCTGAGTCAGAGCAGTTTCTGGAGCCCCTAATTTCTCGGTCTGTCCGTCGCTGTCTCCCTGTTTCTGTCTCTCTTTTAACCTCTCTTACTCTCACATCATCTCACTGTGTTTCTCTCTCACACATCTAAAAACTGCTGCCCTCTCATCCAGGTCAGTGTGCTAACCTGAGCCAAAAGTGTATGCATTCACAAATCTTAAATGCGTATTACATGAAACTACACACACTAAATTATATGCATTATGTATAGTATTACAAGATTTGTGACTATTGCAGGCTCAATTTCATCAGTAACACAGGGAAACTTTTCTTTCAAACTTATGAGAGCATAAGTTTGAAAATAAACATTTCAAAAAAAATTATTTACTCCTCTTTTCAGTTAAGGTGTATGATTCATGTGCAACCTTGAAAATGTGTAAGGAGGAGTTCTAATAACAATATCGTAATTCAAAACATGACAAAATGAATCTAAATTATTATTTGTGCATGTTTCTTTTTGAATTAAAACTGGGAAATGTTAAAAGTTCAAGTTACTGACCATGAACTAGGAGGCTTTTCGGTTCACTGCAGCAGCTATGCTAATTTATTTCTCCCTTTTGGGCCACTGGCGTGTTTGGCTGTGCACATTATGTGACTGTACTTTGTCTGATCAGGCAAACATTTGACCAAAAGTACGGTTCCCAAGGTTTCTTAGAACTATGCTATATTTATGCTGCAATAAAACTCAGTTTTGTTTGCTATTTAAAGTAACATTAAAACACTAGGGAATCTATATTATTATAATTCCCATGTGTCAGCAGGATAAACTTCTAATATGATATTGATATGTTAAATATTTCCAATATGGATATTTTATTCATTGACAATGTAATCTCACACTCAACCGCTTGATGAAACTGGAGTGCAGATGTTGTCGCTGGGGAATGGAGGCTGGTTGAGGTATAATTATGGTAAGGTAAAATGAGGCTGCTGATGGTGAATGAAGTCAAATGAAGACGTTGTTGACTTGGGTGTTATTTTCAGGGAGCCCTCTGTGTATGTGTGCGACACAGACGTGTTTTTGAACAGAAGCATTTATGAACTCTATACTGACAACAACACACGCATTTCACACATTCATTTATGAATGCACATGCACACTGAGACAGAAGATGATGAGTGACCTGGTTTAAACATTTAAAGGGCATGATGTATCCTTGCTAAAGCCCATTGGATTAGGCAAATCAGAGGATAGCACTGCCATCTGTATCCCACAAATACACATTCATATATAAGGGAAATCCATCAGATATTTTCAGCACCTCTACACACATGTATGTTCCACTGCTTTACTAGTGGCTGACTGAGTAAACATGCAGCATACACGCAGTTAACAAGTCAACACATCCAGCTAACCCCAAAAATCTCCCATCAATAAATCCATTCATAAGTCAGCTACAGCTTCCTCTGTAACAGATGAAGAGTTTGGTTAAAGTGACACCTTTAGTAGAGACATCCTTTAAGAAAGTGCGCTGGGTTAGTATAGCAACAAGTCATGATGAAAAATTGTATGTTACAGCTTCCATATGTTAGCGCTGCATAATGAGCTTTGCTAGTATCAGGCAAATTTCACATTCAAGTTGTATCCTTCTAACTTAATTTACTTTCTCGTAGTGAACCATACATGGTCAGAATGAATGTAATACAACTAATCTGTAACATGTGTAGAAATGTATAGTCTGTTGTTGTCAAGTTTAAGTTGCGTCCCATGTCATAAAGAATCACAATTGTGCCACCAGGTAGGAGGCAAAACAACATGTGTAACCCTTGGTCCAGACGTTTCTCTCACGGAAGTTGGGAATACCATCAAGGTTCTCATCTTATCTTTACCCCCAGAGCCTCCTCACATAAAGCACGCCAAGTGTGAAGTAATACCAAACAATATCAATGCACAAATCCTACATACCTCCATGTTGAACACATTTTGGTTACACTGGTATCTACATAAGAGTGACATGACACTGTCATGAACGTGTCATAAACATTATAAACAAGTCATAAACGTTTATGACATAACACTTTTTTTAGTAAGTGTCATTCGGTTTTTGTCATGACAAGTTATGGTTATGGTTATGGTTAGGGTTAGGGTTAGGGTTAGAGTTAGGGTTAGGGTTCATGTGTCATGACTGTGTCATGATAGTGTCATGTGTTCATGACAGTTCATGACTCTGTACTGACATAGTTTAGTCAGTGCTTAAAAAGCGCTAACATTTGATAGCCAGACGTCCATGTTGGATCAAGTATCAGCCCCCACTTTGAAGAATCTAAACTGTGGATAAAACCTGGAAGAGACCTTTTATGACCTGTAGTTCTAAATTATAATTAGTTTGGAATTTTCTTTTCTATACTGTTTCCCAAAGGAACAGATAAGTCCCGGGCAGAAAAGGAAATCTGGAGTCCAATGAAAGTTTTTATTTTCTAAACAGGGGAAAGAGATTTATACATTGATCATCACTATAGGATCAACCACTTTCAGCTAGCAAGGATTTCGACAACTGTCAGAGAACTTATGGCCACAGAAGGATCTGCTACTACATATTATTATTTATTTTCTTGTTGGTTATGTTAACAGCAAAAACAATTATTTATCATAAATGATTTTTCAGCTCCATGTTAAGATGCCTTGCTAATGCCTCTGTGACCTTTTCACCCTTGCTGCCATGTTCTAGATGGCACGTAGTCTCCTGCTACTGTTTTGAATGGACTTTATGAAAACCATTGTAACTGTACTAACAATAGTGAAGTATCTAAAAGGGCCTCTGAATGGGAATGTCTTCATTCAATAAACAGCTGAACAATAAAACACCATGTAATTTCCCTAGTTTCTGTTTTCCACAGAATAAATATTTCTCTCTCTTTGCACAAGTGAGTCTTTGGGTGGGAGTGGGGGTGCCAATAAAAGAATATTACTTTTTTTTTATTTCCCCAGTTTCCACTGTTTTGTAGTAGCAGCAATATTGATTGTTATCAGCTATTTTATTGAAATCTGTCACTAATTCTTGCTTTCCCATTTACTTACTGTGTGCCACCCCTTTCTGTTCTCTACCATTTGTTTCTCATCTTTCTCTCAGTGCATCAACTGGATTTCCTCTTCCTTCATCTACGTCTCATTTAAATGCCTGTCCCTCAATCTTTCCACTTGTTCTTTGTTACTCTGCATAAACCCCCCCTCCACCCTGCCCAAAGGCCAACGCCCCCCACCCCCACCCCAGACAGCTGTCTCACCGCAGAACAGAGCTACGATGTGACACCGTGCTATAAATATGAGTACACATAGACAGAGACACACAAACACACACACACACACACACACACACACACACACACACACACACACACACACACACACACACACTAACACACACACACTATAAATACCATCTCTGTGCAAAACACACTGCTGCAGTATAAATATTTAAGTACAAATGTGTAATGAATTTATTGATATGTTGCCCATGCCAGCAGGCACTGTTTTGAGCCGCAGAGTGGTGAACCAGTGTGGTGGGATTGAAGTGGTGATGAGGGATTGTGGGAACGCATGTTCCGAGTTAGGCAGCTGACCAATCGGTGGGCTGGAAGCTGGAAGCCGCATCACAGAAAGAGCTACTGATCAGTACCAGTCTTCATAGCCATCCATCTCTCTCTTTAGCTCTTTCTCGCCCTCTTTCTTTTTTCACTTTCTTCCTTCATTTATCTCTATTCTTTCTTTATTGCTCTCTTTTTCACCAGCATCAACTCTGTTTCTTTGTTCCTCTTTTTTTTCTATTTCCCTTCTCCTTTTGATTCCTCTCATTCTGCCATACACTCTGTCTCTTTTGTGCTTCCGTTTTTGTCACTTTTTCTCATTGACAGACCCTCTCTTGCTTTACCCCTCAGTTAGTCTTTTATTTCTTCACACTTCCTCAAGCTGAAATGTTGTAATTGATAGTTGCACATGAGCTTTGCAAGCATGTGTCTGATTAATGAATGAGGATGTGGAAATTTGTTCAAAATGACAGAAAATCATCTATAGCAGATTTTCCACACAACTCCACCCAGACTCGTATAAATGAACAGGTTTTCTGCAAAGCGTGAAACAAGTCAAGTGACGGATTCTTATGTTGCTTAATTGATACTGAACACTTTTTTCATAGTTGCAAAAGAAATATTATCTTACTTAGATTAGATTTAGATGTTCTGTCCCAGAGGGATATTTTTTTTCACATCCAATACATATAGCAACATATAGTAACACATAGCAACACATACTCTAGATATGCAGTACACAAAATCTCCATAAATGCATTCATCATCCCGGCTCACAACAGACTGTGATGCCTTACAGTTCAAGTGAATTTATTAACCAGATGAACTTCTGAAGGGTTGACAATAATGGAAACCTTTCAGTTATTCTGTAACATTAATCTATAAATTACAATAGATGAGCACGCAGCCATTTTTTGTAATGTACAGATGTGGACGCATTTCTTTGATTGATTGTGTAACAATGTGCTCCTGAAAAAAGACTGAGGTTAAAAAAAAGTAACAAAACCTGCTCTCGCATTAGACACTGTTGCTATTGTGGTCTTAAAGTTTTATTGGGAGTAGCCAGTATCACTTCCTTTTGATAACAATCTCGATTAACGCTGATGTTTGTTCAATAAAATTGTTCCAATGTCCCAATTTCCTTCCTCAATAGTAACTGTTCCACTCTGCTAACTATTTGTCTCATGGGAAAGTGAATCTGATGTAGATTTCTATAAATACCTTGTGTGTGCTGTGGAAATATTTTGTTTTAGTTCTATTGCTGAATTAGCAAAAGAACCATAGTTCTGAAAGTGCTGGATTGATTATTACATTAGTCCTGTTGTACTATTTATGTATGAACCTTCATTTAGGGAAGTAGATCCCGTTGAGCTTTTCAGTATCTTTTTCAGTTGCAGACAGGGCATCAAGAGTTGCAAACAGAACAAAACTCTAATGTTACTTCAAAGTAAACCACGGCAGATGTGTTTTCTCCCCATAATAACATGTTGATGGCAACAGATGTTAAAATATTCTATCCGGAGGCTTTGTGGGATTGTTATCCATTGGATGGTCTTTGACCATGACATTCAAATCAGCACAGATACATTTACAGTCATAGAGCATCAATGCTAAATCTTTGATTGTAAAAAGATTGGATGTAAGTGTAAGCCACATGGTTCTCCTGACCATCATCACTCTGATTTTGGGTTCTTGATGCAGGTGGTGTTGGCATTTGTACCAGCAGCTGGAGGCTGTGTGCCTTAGCGGCTAATAGGGTTGCTGATGATTAGTTTCTGGCTCCTATGTTGGTAGACGAGAGGTGTGGTGGCTAAAGGCTTAATTGGTTGTTTTATTTGGATTGGATTGCTGATAGAATAATTTAGGGAAGTGGGAAACCTTCTAGACCCTCAACAGTCTGGATTCAAGGCATGCCACCTACCTAAGTTAACCCTTTCTGTGGTGACAGTGGTGCTGCCACATTACTAGAGCAAACTCATTCTCCTCATACTCTGATTCTGTCTGCTGCGTTGATGACATGGTTAACCACATGATCCTCCTCTCCACTCTTGAAGGGTTGTGTGTCTAATGCTCTGATGGGTGCTCCTATCAGGTGACATAGAAAGCATCAGTGTCTGAAACATGCAGTCTGGGCCCCCTCATCTTCTCCCTCTATACAAGGACACTTATTCCATTATACTCTTGCATGGCTTCTCCTACCACTGCTATGCTGATGACACCCAGATATTCTTATAATTTCATCATTTGACAATCAGGTGAAGGCATGCCTTACTGGTTGCCTTGCAAACACGCTAAGGCTGAATATATGTTTATTTAAGGGAAGGAACAAAACAGAGACCTGTCCATCACTACCATACTATTGCCATGCTAGGGCAAGGGCTCTACAATTTGTGAAGATGTCTACCAAAGACCCTATAGTGCTTATTTTAATTAAGGTTCTTCTTTGTACAGGCCTCATAGGGCAGCAGAGTTACAGCATCATTTCTTAGAAAATAAAATAAAACTACTGAAAGCACTTCTACTGAAGCACTGAGCAGTCTTGGCGCTTAGTCCTATGGAAGCTGAATGCATTTGATGAAGTTGCTTTGGACAAAGACATCTGCCAAATTAATATAATATAATGTAGTGAAAAGATACTGTATGAATGGAACTTGGAGATTGTGTTTAGACTGCATAATGAATAAAGGAGTAGGGGGAAAACAGTGAAGTTTCTCTGATTACTTATCTCCATAAACAATTATTCCTTTTCCAATCATTTCCCCTCCTAACGTTGTCTTTTCTCTCACTTGCTTTACACCTTCCTGTTGGGTTTACATCCTCTCCTTCCACTCAACTAAATCTTCCTGTCATCCCACTTACCCTCCCCTGACCTCTTCCCTCTTCATCTGTGGACTTTCTCCCTTCCTCATCCCTCATCAACTCTCCTTCTCTATGTCCCTCCCCGCGTTCTTTTAAAGCCACGTCCCTCTGTCCTTCCTCCAGCTCCACTCATCAGAGGTCACTGTTGTTGTTTTTTTAGATTCCTGTTAGCATGCCCATTTATATGCATGTGTATGTGTGTGCACATGAGTGTGAGTGTGTATGTGTGTGAGAGCAAATTGACTCATATCCCACTATTCGTTAGCCCATTTTTGTGTTTACCTTTTAGCACCCAGGGTAATCATATTGTCACAGCCTATTTCAGGGTGCCCACTCAACATCTTTCTATCCACTTGTCTGCCTCACTTGTACTTTTCCACCCTTCTCTTTTGCTCTTTACTCCACTTTGATTTGTTCTCCCCTTTCCGAATTTACCTGTCTGTCTTTCTCTATCCTCTTTTCTATTCTGCTTGTTGTTTGCCTCTCTCCATTTTTCTCCATCTTTCATTCCTTGCTCTCTCTCTTTTTCACTTGCCCTCCTCCCCTTTCGCTTTCTCTCCCTCTTTCTGCCCAAAGTTCTGCAGCCCAGCTGGCATGGTTTTCTAGTGGTGTAGTAAAATATAAATATAATAAGGACGTTTTTGAGCTGGTGAATCCATTCTGAGCAGAGAAACATCACCACAGAGCCCACATATGTGGCACACACTCAGGAGAGAGAGAGAGAGAGAGAGAGAAAAAAAAAAAAAAAAAAAAGAAAGAGAGAGAGAGAAAAAAAAAAAAAAAAAAAAAAAAAAAAAAAAAAAAAAAAAAGAGAGAGAGAGAGAGAGAGAGAGAGAGAGAGAGGAGAAAAGATCCCTCAGTTGACATGGAGAAAGTACAGCAGGAGCACTGACTGCATTATTGTTGGCATTACCAGGCTACTGGACTTGTTATTAGGACACTTCATACAAATTTGACTCAAGTCTTCGTCAACAATCTTCAAACAAGTCTTCAATCCTTTGAGTCCTACTCAGCCCTCAAAAGTCTTATTTTAAGACTAGTCTTTTAATGGAACTTTTGAAAAACTATGCGTGTAATTAATAAATATGCCCAAAAGTGCAATTATCATGAAGTTCAATGACTCTCTGGGATAGAAATCTGATTTGAGTTGCAGCTGCATTTAGACTGTTACATTGGTATCAGAACTCAATCATGGTTAGCAAAATGCATTTCTCATCTTTTCTTTTCAAATCATTATTTGTACAATAAGGCCCAAATAGTTTCACAACTAAATGTTGCATGTGTTACTACAGTATACACAGATTTGTGTGTGTTTGACAACCCATGGCTGTGGCTACCTGCGGGCTTGTGTATTCCTATGTGTATGTGTATGCGTGTGTGCTTCTGTCTCTCCGTCCATATGTGTTTAGTGTCAGAGCACAGTGTACTTCAGTCCCCTGGGCAACTCTTTGTTTGCTTTAGCCATGCGGTGGCTAGCCTATCCCGCTAACTCTAAGACACATTTAGCCTGTGCTCCACTTTTATATATCACTCTGCTTTTATTTTTCTTCTGTCTGCTCTCTGACCAAACATGCTGCACTGAACTGGCCTTTAGCAAGACTAGTATCAGTGCCACTCTCAACCATTGACAGACAGTTTTGGTCATTGTGGTTTTCACTGGCTGCTGTGTTAGCTCCAGCTTAGCTCCTAAACTGCTCGCACAGGCCAAGTGGCACTCCCTGCCAAAAATGTATGTCGAAATGTGAGAATGCTATAGTTAAGTGCAGCATAAAGTTGTATCTCCTTGTCTTGGAAGATTAAGGCTTACAAGGTTTCAGACAGAACCACTCTGATGCCTAGAAGCCTTGTGTATAAAAAAACGTATGTGTTAGGTGTTTATTGTGGTCTGGGGTTGGACGCTGGAGTGTGTGGAAGGACAGAAGGAGGAGGAGAAGGAGGAAGAGGGATGGTGGTTTTAACCACCAGCTGTTGTTACCTTGAGCATAACGTCCTTTAACCCCCATTGCAGCGACTCACCACAAGCCACAAACACGCTAGCTTCCACTGACTGCAAAACAACCGAAACTAACTTGTTTACCAGCTAATGTGCCATGTATTCACTCTCTCTTACTCATTCAACCTCGCTTCCAAATCTTTCTTTCTTTTATCAACTCCCCAATTCACATCTTGCGCCCTCATTTCCTGGTATGTTCTCTTCAACGCCTTTGTACAATTTTCTCACTGTCTCTCATTATCTCTCTGTCTGTCTGTATCATCCTTTTTCACATGCTCCCCATTGCATTCTCTTCATCTCCTTCTTAGCATTTCCTTTCATCTGTGTCTTCATCCTTTTGCCCCACTCAGAGCCTTTGTTGGTTAGGGCCCCGGGTAAGCGTGGGTAACCCCGATGCCCATGTAAAGGCCCTAAGCTGTGGACTCATAGAGCCCCAATGCCAGTAGATGAAAGCTGAGTGAGATTGGCACCCATCTCCCTCTGTCCTGCCACCGTGGCCTCTTATTTAACAGAGAAAATTAATAACTTTAACAAACATCAATGAGCGAGGGCCTGATGTTCGGTTGGCTTGTCGGCTGGCCTGGTGTATGTGTGTGTATCTGTTAGCATGTGAGCGTGTACTGCGCACATATGCCTGGATATGTGTTTTTGCTTGTGTGCCTGCACTGTGTGTGTGTGTGTGTGTGTGATCATGCATGTGAGTTTGAGCTCATACCTTACCGTATGCGAACCATTGCTGTAGTGCAGAAATAGGCTAAGGGAAATAGTGTAAGACAGATAACTTGACAGGTTGATGAATACTAACATTGAAAGATTTTTTGGGGGTGTGTGAAGTTTCAAGCTCCACTCTGGTTTGGTCTGATCAGATTGTTGTCTGCTTGAAAGGCCATGGTGTCCTTTCTTGAGGCATGGAGGGACTGAAAGACGGATGGATGAAGGAAGGGATGGATGGATAGATGGGAGAATGTGACCACTTCTGAAGCATTGTCGACAGCCACGCTGAATAGGCAGCGGGCCTGCCTGGAGCCACGCCCGTATTTATGATCTTCAAAGGAAGGATGACACACACACACACACACACACGCACACACACACACACACACACACATACACACACACACACGCACAGCCACAATGTTGATAGTTACAGGAAAACATATGCTTGTGCAAACGTGGGTACAAACAAATTTGCATATATAGATTTCTGCTCACACATGCACACACACTTTTTACACATGTAAAATGTAAGATTTTCTCATCTAACTCTTGGCAAGGAAGCAAAAAAAAGCCAAAGTTTATTGGACAACATGCTCTACCACCTGAGGCACTGCTAACCATTGATCTGCAAGGCCACATTTTAGCTGTAAGATCTTACAATAGGTCGTCAATAACCATGACCACACTATTCCAATACATGTAATGGTGTGGGACTTATGTGACACTTCTCTATGAATTAACAAGTATCCCCCATATCCCGTATCACTAAAAAACAGAAAACACAAGGGGAGAAAGTTTCTACAATGAGGTGATACTTTGCTATCAGAGCATTTCCACCTTACAAAGCTAGAAACATTAGTAGAACACTGACATCTCTATACAACAACTTTTGATTTCTTTTAACTGGCTCGTTCCAAACCAGGAAAGTTCTAATGAATTTTCATAAGTCTCACTTTATGTTCTATTTCAGCTAAAAGGCAAACACAGCTATAGATGGCTGTTTACTGTGTGTGAATCCCTCTCTTTGCTTTTCACTGTTCCATCAAGAGACATGAAAAGCGGTGGTGCAGCAGAAATACTTTATGGTGTTTACACTCACAAATAATAAAACATAAATTGTGGAAACCCTTAGCCTTGTACAGTTCAGTTCATTCAAAGGAGCCTGGCCTGAGAAACAGAGGTGAGACCACTGATTTTCTGCTGGCAAATATTTGAAGAGCTAATTTGGAGGGGTTGGGTTTGCTGGTTTTAAACTGTGTGTGTGTGTGTGTGTGTGTGTGTGTGTGTGTGTGTGTGTGTGTGTGTGTGTGTGTGTGTGTGTGTGTGTGTGTGTGTGTGTGCGTGCGTGCGTGCATGTGTGCATTCATGCGCGTGTGCGTGCGTGCTTGCGTGTGTGTGCAGCAGCTGAGGAGACAGACAGCCAAAAGTTATTAAATTAAAGATGTAATTTGTCAAGTTTTTGAAACTGGTATAATAGTTAATTAATCTAGACCAGGGGTCGTCAACATTTTTTTTATGCCAAGGACGCCTAACCTGAAAGAGAGACAAGCAGGGACCCCTTACTACATATATTGTATAAAATTGGCCTAAAATGGCCTAAAGCCTATATACCTTTTTATGGTGCCTATAATACTAAGCTATTAAAATAATAATAATTTAAATATTCATCTATCATTATGTTTTAATGTCAAACATACATGTGGAAGGCACAGTGAATTCATGAGCTTACCTGTATCTGTGGATGGCTACCATAGTGGCTACCTTACAGGCCATGTGTATCATCAATGTTGTTGAGATCGTTGTTTTTTTTACAAATATGCTGATTTATCTTTGCTAATATTATGATAGATTCATTTTATTATTTTCAGATTTAACCATTAATAATTTAACGCCCCCCCCCCCCTTGCAATGACTCTGAGGACCCCCTAGGGGTGGCGGACCCCCTGTTGAAGATCTAGTCAATTAATTGGGACAATTATCTGGCACTGCTGTAAGTCAGCAGTCATTCCTGCAGTCAGCCAATCATAGATTTAGTTAGTCAGTCCGTCAGTCAGTTAGTTATTCAGCTAAGCAATGCTTCAGCCAGTCCACCTGCCAAACATCCAGGAAATTAGGCTCACAGCTACTAAATTACCTCATTTATGACAATACATAGTCAACCAAACACTAGCCAGCCAATCAACCAATGACCCTTGATCTTATTTAATATTGTAATGCAGCAGGGAAAACACGTTAGTGGCTTTATACTTCAGGAAATTGATTGGTTTAATTGATTGTGATTGCCTGCCTGTTGTTTACAGTCTAAAAAACAAAAACAAAAAACAAGGTTGTCAGCATGCAGAGCTGTCAAGGGCACAGACGGACTGAAAGTGGCAGCTATAAAGGACAAAGCTTGTGTTTGCTGCTTGCCTGCCTGCAAGCAGAGTGTGGACAGGACTCTCCAGTGCGCCCTGTGCCCAGGAGGGGCGGGGTGGGTGGCAGAGTAGGGACAGAGGGGGAGAGGGAGAGAGGAGAGAGAGAGGGCAGGACTGGCAGGGTGCGGTCTGAAGTGGCAACAGATCGCTTTGGATCACTCAAATCCCTTCAATTCAACTGGAAAGCTGCAGCTTGTTGCACGCCGGCCGCATATGGAGTGGAGACGCTTTCAATCCAGAGAAAGCACCAACCAAACAGCGGGCAAAAGTGGCTGTTGTGACAGTTTCCCAGAGCAAAAGAAAGAGAGGGAGAGAAACCACAACACTGCAACTTTAATATCAGTCACCGCTCTCTCTCTTTAACTCTCTCACCCACCATATCGACTTTGAACCTGTTTGTTTAAATACACGGACTTTACAGCCTGCACACTTACTGTTGATTCTGCAAGGCGGAGGGAGCGAAGTTTCTCAATTTGGGTCAGTTTTTTGGAGCTGCTAAAAATCTTTTGGTGTCCTCATGGTGCCTGGAGCTGCCGAGGTGAGCTTCTTATATCCGAGTTTTTCGGACGTGATGTTGCGACTGTCACGGACGATGGAGTCAGGAACTGAGGACTGAAGACATCTCTCTCCCCCGGGAGAGTCCTCCCTCCCCCCGGGGCGATGCGGATCTCCTTCCTCCTTCTCACCGCCTCTCTGTGTGCCTTGGTCCTCCTCCTCGCACCTGCCTCGGAGGGCTGCGGGCCGGGGAGGGGGTACGGCAAGAGGCGGCTCCCGAAGAAGCTCATCCCGCTTGCTTACAAGCAATTCAGCCCCAACGTCGCCGAGAAGACCCTGGGAGCCAGCGGGAGACCCGAGGGCAAAATAACGCGCAACTCCGAGCGCTTTAAAGAACTGACGCCGAATTACAACACAGATATTATTTTCAAAGATGAGGAGGACACGGGCGCCGACAGGCTCATGACCCAGGTAATGAAGGGAGATGAATGGGAGGGCATGGATGCAAAAACAGATGCGCAAATATGGACAATTGTTCCTGACTGCTTGATAATTGGTATTGTACTGTCCATTGGCTACTATTACAGTTATATTCACGGGACCACTTCATAATTAGCCACACTGTTGGATCCAATTGCCTCCTAAATGTTTGCTGTTAGTCAAATGTTTAAACCAAAATGATTGATTTCATTGACTCTCGGCCCCTCGTTTCACCTCTGGATTTTGCTACCTGACATTCCTAGCTGCTGATATTGCCTTGAAGTATTGCTTTCACTCCCAAACTAAGTTTTATTTTGTTGAATAGTCTCAATCATCGTCAATCTGTGCAATGTTCCATCAGGCTAGACAAATGGAGGTGCGTAAAACCCCTTATTAAAGGGTTAAACCAATGTCTATGCAGGATACATTTAATCAA
Organism: Perca fluviatilis; assembly: GCF_010015445.1. Classification (NCBI taxonomy): domain Eukaryota; kingdom Metazoa; phylum Chordata; class Actinopteri; order Perciformes; family Percidae; genus Perca; species Perca fluviatilis. Next base: position 14,736,976 of record NC_053123.1, on the reverse strand, counting down.
CAAAGTCAATACAGTAGCCTAATCTTAATCTTAGTTCTACATCATGGTCTTAATGTATATTTGGCCCACAAAGAAGGCACACTTACCCATATGTAATTGTAGTGGCTCCTTTATACATAGAAAGCCCGATCTCTGCCCAACCCTTATTTTTTTGTAAATTTGGTGATGTGCAAAACAAATAACATTAATTAATTCAATAATCAATTCATTTTATGGTTGACATTAATCACAATGACAATTTAGTGCTTCAAATCAGAGTCACTACATTTGAGCAAATAGCTCTCCAGATCTGCTGAGAGGCATCTTGACCTCAAGCCTTATGTAAGTCACTGGAAAACTGCTAAATGATCCAAAGCAAGCACAAGTTGTTTGTACTTTGACCATTCACCGGACACAATGAGTTATTGTCTACATTTCTTTGTATGTGTTTTGAGTCTGTGTTAGTTAAGAGGTATGCGCTTGTCACTTTTACCTAATGGGCATCTCACTTTTTAGTTACTCTCTTGCTCTCCTTCTCTGGGCTATGCTGTTCCTCTTTCTGTCGTCCTCTCGTTCCAACTTCACTGTCCCCGCCTTAATGTGATGACACTGATGTCTCTGACTATCTGCTTCACCAGACACACCCACACACTCACTGTCCACATTATATATGTGTCTTTTTTTCTCCGAACTTCGGTTGATCTTTCTCTACCTCATGCTACACTCTCAGCATTATTAGGACCTCATTTTGTATTTGTATTGTTTGTTCCTAACAGCCTGCCTTACTTTTCCCTTCCATGTACCTCTGTCTCAGCGTTGTAAAGACAAGTTAAACTCTCTGGCCATCTCTGTGATGAACATGTGGCCAGGTGTTAAGCTGAGAGTGACCGAGGGTTGGGATGAGGATGGTCATCATTCAGAGGACTCGCTGCACTATGAGGGACGTGCTGTCGACATCACCACCTCAGACAGGTATGCAATACAGCATATTATGTGATGTAATCAGACCAGACATAAAGCAGACAACATTTAAACTTCTTATAGTCAGTTAACACACCACAAGTCACTCTGTGAGTCAACGTATCAGTAATGTGATGAGTAAACCAATTAGCAATATTTATTTTTGCTGACTCAAACTGACTTAACATGTTTAAATTTATGTTTGAGCCTGGGGCCAAATTCCTCCTGAAATTACAATATTTTAAATATATTATACATACAAATAAATGTATGAATGTGCATGTGTGGAAAAGTATGCAATCAATCTCTGATTGAATCACATTTGGAGTTTAAACCATCTTTTTCTTCTTTTCTTCTTTTTCTTATAGGGACAAAAATAAATACGCCATGTTGGCCCGGCTGGCTGTCGAAGCTGGATTTGACTGGGTCTACTACGAGTCCAAAGGCCACATTCACTGTAGCGTCAAGTCAGGTAAGAGACGGATGTCTGTGTGTGTGTGTGTGTGTGTGTGTGTGTATTTGTATTTTCTTGTTTTTGTGGCCAGCTGTCATTACCACTAATGAGGTTGATGCCTTTGTTGGTGATTCGCTAACGGTTTACCTTGCTTTTCAGTAGCACTAGAATCAATCTGTGTGTGTGTGTGTGTGTGTGTGTGTGTGTGTGTGTGTGCGTGTGTGTGTGTTTGGCCTATTGGGAGCCAATCAAAGCAGGGTGGTGCACCTGTGCTCTTTGCTGTATTCAGTCTTTCTTCTTGATCTCATTGTAAAGTTAGCATTCTTTGTGATCATAGAATATATAGCTGTATGATGTGCAGATAGTCAGTGTAAAACGGGCATTTTTGACATGGAGGTAGGTGTTGCTGTGTTTAGTGATGGGCCAATGCAATAGCTAATATTACATATGCAATAAATAACATCTACGGTGTATTTAAAGTGACATCTGACTCTCCTTTCTGCATTCCTATGATAGAGCGTATAATCTTTTTCTTGTTTTATTGCGAATCAGATACAGTCCTTACGCCAATAATACTTGACCGCATTCCACCTCAAGCCATTCTAAATTTTGAGACATTTTAGAAACCCATTTACCAATGTCTGGTACCACCAGTTATTTGATGCCAAACTACATTCTAGCAGTTCATTGAGGTTAGTAAGCTGTGAGATGATTAACTCTCCCTTTGTTTTACTGTTGCTTTTCCTTCAGCAGGTTTCTCTCAGATCTCTTATCTGAGTCTTATCACCTCCCGGTCACAGTCTCCTTCTCTGCAGCCTCTGGCTTACAGACACACACACCTTGGACAAATATTTGGCTGCCTTAAGACTGCTTTAACACAACTCTCCCCCCACACACACATACACCCACCCACACACACACACACACACACACACACACACACACACACACACACACACACACACACACACACACACACACACACACACACACACACACAGATTTTGCCTTCAGTAGCTTCATACTTGCTTCCATTTTTTCCACTTTTCCAAATTAGCAGAATTAATTGTTAGGAATCAAGCTCATTACAATGTGCCACTGGTCTTTACTTGCGTGGAACCATTGAGAGTGGGCATGTGACTCAGTTTAAAACACAAACTGTGCTGTAATCCAAACAATATCTTGACCCAGGTCTGAGTATGTGTACTTTCCTGTTTCTCTGACCCCAGGCCGTGCTCTGCCTGTGGTAATACAATCAGCTGGTTATCCATTAGCTCTTCCTGTCTACCTTTTCTTGCCACCTTGTCTCACTGCGTCTTAAAGGGCCACTTTAATCAGAAATACTTTAACAAGATCAAATGCACATCCTCTGGCATCTTGGGCAGCCTAAATAAATGACAATTTCCCGACAGATAAGAAGCAGACATGCTTTCCTAATAATGTATTGTATTACTTGTGTCCTACTGATGTCATCATGCCAAATTCCGTTTGACAAATTAAGTACTGTAGCAAAATAGACATACATGGCATAGCAAAGTGAGGGGGGAAACTGTCTCCTTTTTATTAACATGATATGAAAAATAGCAGGAGGAGAGCTGCTTTTTGCCAATTGTTGTTAAAACACATTCCCACCAAGTATTTGATCAGCCTCAGAAAAACAGTACTCCATAGGAAACTATATAATGAAATGTAAGGCCTTAGTATTGCAGAATACTTAGAGGGCCACCCAAACCTGTCAAAGGAGAATTAGAGATTTCAAAGAAATCACTACTGTAATATACAATAGTTTAGAAAATCAAATTATCAACTGTGGATGGGGTTAGAAATCTGCTGGTAAAAAAACAATGGTTCTGTGTGTGTATATGTATGTGTGTGTGTGTGTGTGTGTTATTCAGTTGTAAGAATAAGTAGAGAGCCAGAGGCAGACAGAAAAGACAAAGTTGAGTCACATTATATACATATGATAACAATCTCCTGCTGATCTGCTGAGATAAAGTTGTCCTTGAGTCAGTGTCAAAGTCTCGCCTGTTTTATAGATCACTCAGTGACCTAGATCAATTTGCAGATACAGCCACTGTTAAAGGCGAAGTGCTGCTGCACTTTTTCTCTACTCTTGAGATAAAACTGTATTCTTCTCTCCTTATGTTTTGACTCCTTATCCTTATATCGTTACCAAAAAATAATGCAATAATAAAAACTAAGTTAAATAAAATAAAATAATAAAATTTCTCTTTATTTCATCTCTTCAGAACATTCTGTGGCAGCCAAAACCGGTGGCTGTTTCCCTGGTAATGCTCAGGTTATCCTTGAGGGTGGGGCTACTAAACAGATGCGAGACCTTCACCCTGGCGAGCAAGTCTTGGCCTCTTCAACGTCAGATGGTCACGGACCCCTTCTTTACAGCCCGGTCTTATCCTTTCTGGACCACCAGCCCAACGTCACAAAGATCTTCTACATCATTGGCACCGACACAGGACTTAATATTACTCTCACAGCTGCTCATTTGATCTTTGTCACAGTCTGCACTGGTGGGCTGAGTGAGTCAAAGTGGGAGGAGACAGCCGAAGAGCCACTTTTGGGCTCCATACGGGAGGGCAGGTCTAGCTGGGAAGCAGGTCTGAGGACAGTTTTTGCCAGTGAGGTTCGGCCAGGACAGTGCATACTTACTTCACAAGGGAAAACAGGGTCACAGGCAACACTTTCAGTTGTGACTTTTGTAGAAGAACAGAGGAGCACCGGGCTGTATGCCCCACTAACACAGCATGGCTCCATAGTGGTGAACGGTGTGCTGGCATCCTGCTATGCTGCTGTGGACAATCACCATTTGGCCCATTGGGTCCTTGCCCCACTGAGGTTCTTCTACAGCCTGATGGGACCCTCAGAATCGCAGACCGACGGCCTGCACTGGTACCCTTGGCTTCTACAGAGGCTGGGGCAAATGCTGTTGGACGCTGGACACTTCCACCCCTGGGGGATCGAGCAAGGACATAGGCAGGAGCCACAGAGACTTGTTTCACACTGATGACTTCTTTCACCTACCTGTATTCAGGAGCACCAAAGCACAGATTGAGGGACCACCATAGACAATTGATTTTATACTGAAGATTTGTTTTTACCTTACTTGCCTGCATTTGCTGTACTTCAACAAACTCCTTTTTGTAGCACATGTAAAATTGTGCAAAAGACAAAGAAAAGACACTGGGAGCATTAGTTTTATACTTTTGGTAATTTCAATTTTATTCCTTCCAGTAGATTTAGAGGATTAGAAAGACAACCAAAGACATTTCTGTCAGTGTTTGACAGGATATTAAACATAAATGACAACAGAAATATTTACATAAGTATCTCCCATGTTCAATTTAAAAGTTGAACGTCTATGTCAATATTTGCAGTTCCACTCAGAGCACCTCAGAGATAAAAAAAAAACAAAACAAAACAAAACAAGGACTGTGGTTCGAAACGATATCTTTCATTTAAAAAACAAAAAAGTAAGAAGTAAGACAACCACATTTCATCATTCTTTGTACTGTATTTACTGTAATCTGTCAACATTTGTGCAGCGTGAGATCACGCTGGGGCTTACTGATAAATTTTGAGGAAATTTAAACATACAGGGACACCTTTTGTGACACATTTTGGGAGCGACAGGCTTCAGAGAAAGGTTTAAGGTGAAAAGGAAACTTTTGAGGAGAAAGAAGAAAAGACAGAATAGCATGGAGAAAAGTGACTAAACTTGGTGTAATTTGAAGCTCTATATGTACAAAGGTATTTATACAGTTAAGTAATGTTAAAAAGGAAAGAAAGACAACAAAGCAGTAGCAATTTGTTAGTGTTGCATTATAGCTTCACATCTGAAAAGGGCTTTGGAATGATGATGGACACTGTGTTTATACTTAAGTACTGATGCAAAACAGCTGCATGGGGTTATAACAGCCATGCTGTCAATCTGTTTATCCAAGTAGGTCATCTGCTTTCAGTCAACTTGATTGTCTCAGACTGATTCATGTGGTTCATATATACTGTACATCTTCATGTTTTTATCAGTTACTTTATTTAAAAAGTGTGTTTTTTTTGTATTTTGCATTGTTTCAGGTTTTCAATTTTCAGGTCAGTAGTATCTAGTTAAGGTATACACACATCTATGTATACACAACACTCAGGCTGTATTCAACTACTGTATTAAGCACCAGCTATGCATCATATTAAATAACAGATAGCAAATCTCTTTATCTTGAATAGAAAGTTACTTGATAGCTCTCCTTTGCATGGTCTTTTTTTGTATTCCATCTATCACCCAAGACTTAAGACCTAGATTCGCAGAGGTACAGACATTTTCGTTTTTTAACACTATGGGAAGCAGTGGTGATAGGTGGCTGAATGAATATGGATAAACGTGTAGTTGATATTGCCCAAAGTGTTCTTACAGTCGTCACTGTAGACTCAAACTTTGCAAGTATCTAGAAACTCCAAGGCGTTATTCTATATGCCTTCTTAAAGATTTGTCACATATGTATATTAAGCTATTGTTGGAGAGACTATCTAAAGATCTATTTTTAGAAAATAATGTAAACTATTGTTATTTTCGTCAACTATGTGCATACAATTTGTATTTGAAACATAAAGTTGTTGTTTTTAAACCCAAACTACTCTGTGATTTTTTTGGTAACAACAAATTGAGATCATATTCTATACATTACTAATCACTAAAGTACTAATATATACTGTTTAATCTATGTAATAAAGTCTCTTTTTATTTACATCATGCTTGTTCTGATAGAGAGGCCCTGGCTTTTTTTTTATTCAGAAATATCAATAAGGGCTAGCATATGGGTTTTAAATATTTGCTGATAATCATCTGTTACATGTTGATCCATAAACACCCATAAAAGTGAGTGATCGCTGTAAATGGTGATGCATCACAACAGCTGGAACAATGTGAATGCAGCATGAATAGCTGTGGTTACAGGGTGGGCTGCTGGTTGGTTTCAGTACCACGGACAGCAGCACACAGCAACCGCTCCTCTTTCCTCCTCATGATGCATGCCTGCATGCTTTTTTCAGGATGTAGAGTTAGTTCTACTGGATGCTTCTGTACTTAACAAAATCCACAGATTAACAGAATTCAGCTAATTAAAAAAGGCACTTTTTGTTTTTCTTAGTCAACAATCAAAGTAGTCTACACACAAGAACCACACAAGATCAATAAAGAAAAGGAGATTCTATGTAATCTTTATTATTATTGGTCATTTAGGTACAGGAAAAAACTTTTTTGTCATATCCTATAGCTCATCACAGGAGACACTATCATCCATATAGATGAATAGAGAACCAGACCCAGGTGAAACATACGGTATGTTTGAAAATAAAAAAAATATTAAAGTGATTGGTTCATCTAAATATGCAAGTGATGTTCTCACGAGGCTTTTTTTCAAATACGTATGAAAAAATCATGCACATCTCAAGTGTTTAAAATACTGAAAACCATTGCAAAACATTTGTCCACCTGAGTCTGGTTGTTTGAAGTGTTTCTCTCTGTGTCCTGTCTCCATGTAATCATGTTTAAGTCTGTTTGGACCATGATACCCCGGCAACATTTTGAGGCAAGGCTAATGGACAACCAGCATTTATAATCAGGACTGATTTGAGAGTGAATGGTGGAAAAATATTCCATATATAGCTGCCCACCACCCCTCTTACTAAGAAAATAAAAAATAATAAAAAATAAATAAATCTGCCTGTTTCAGCTGCCTCAAAAGTGACCCAAGTATCATTGTCTTAAATTAAGGGTGTTCACATAACAACACATGGGAAGTCAGCATGCTCACAGTAACTCACACACAGATATGAATGTCTTTATAGAATATGAATATTACCTGTCATCACAGCTTGGCAAAATTACACTTATACACAACCAATGCACAATAACACCTGGAACCATAATACCAGCCAGTGGGAAAAGACCCAAATACATTTGAGTTGTCTTTGTCCAGTCAGAAAAAAACTTCCCGTAAAACGAACAACCTCATCCCCTGGTAGGTGGTGGTGATATCGTCCAATAACAATAGCCTATAGATAAATAATTTATGTTTCCAAACAACCCGTAAACACGCACACATACAATCGCACACAACCATTTTCTCGCACAATTATTACATGTTAATAACATCATGAGAAATGTGTATCTTTTCTGAGTCAGTGACTGAATGAATTAGATAGTTTTAACTACTTACAGTAAGCGGCTATGTTGAGAGCAGTAAACCTGACAGAAGTACAAAACACTCCATAACATCCTACAGTAAGTTGGCAATTATGTTGACATAGTTACATTAGGCTATATGTAGTCATTGCTTGGCAGCATACAAAAATAAAAGAAGTTGCTCTGGTGCATAATCTGAATCATCTGCATTTGAGTTGTCTCTATGCAAACGGAAGGAATTGTTTTTCGGCACATTTTTCAAAAACGAATGAGGCTGGCTCAGTTATTATATATTTGATTAGCAATAAGGTGTAACCAAATCTGCCTAACTATTATACTACCAGTAGCAGCGTCTCATTGTTGTAGTTTGGTGGCTAGCTTTTTAGCTAGCCTGGCTAATGCATATTTGGAATCCCTTGTGAAAAAAAGTCACTTAAAAATATTTTTTTACATGCCCACTTCACACAACTTCACACAAACTCAAACAACAAGGAATAAAAAACCTGACTGACAAAGATGAAAACAGTCGTGTTTTTCTACTCTATAAGACTCTCGGATCAGTTTCTTTGTTTGGATTTTTAAAGCAATTTGATATTGAATTCCTGCTGTAACTAGGTTGGTGTCAGATGACCAGTTAAATGCATGCGCATTTATTTGGATTTTAACAACAGGTTCACACTACTCATACTGTACTATCATTTAATCTAAACTAATACGACCAGGGGCGCATGTTTACACAAGTACACAATCAAAGTAGGAATAAAAGATGGGCTGAATGTGTCCAACAGGCATTGGGTCAGCACAACCCCAGGACTAATAAGAGTGACTAGATCAGTAAATAACAAATACTGGCACAGAAACCGCAATGCTTAGTCTTTACTGATACACCCCCTGCTATGCTCCACCTCCACTTATATATGGTCATAATGGCAGCCAACCACCACAGGTGAGGAAACATGCATGCCCCAAAAAATAAATGATACTTGATGGCTACACATGTGGCTAAAACAGACTACTGCCAAAATTAAACAACCCAATTGTACATGAGAAGATGGAGATCTTCCTCAGCAGCATTAGTGAGTGGCTTAATTCAAGCCCAGTTGTTGGTGAGATTGCCTATATATATGTATGTATATATATATATATATATATATATATATATATATATATATCCTCACTGTTGATGCGTTTATGGGCTGGTTACATGCTGATTCTGAACCTTATGTATTCAAAGGTCTTTTCGCATTTGACTGGGATGAAATTGCCAGCTAAGAATTGGTTCTATTTTTCCAGTGTGTTGGGTGAATGTTTCAAACATAGTGAGGCCTCTACTAAGTTTACATGTACCTTCCTGTCAGTCTGGCTTTAGTAATTACACCCCATCCTTTATATGAAAAAAAAAAAAAACACGCGACGCGACGCGGCATACACGCATACCGCAACGCACGCGCACGCACGCACACACACACATTCATTTCAGGGCTTATATGAATGTAAGGGACAATTTGCTACACTTGGCATTGTCTTAATAATTTTATACTGTTCTCAATCTCTCATTATCAGATGAACAAAAGCACATCTCAAAATACATTTTCTCTGTTATGGTGGTGGAATATGCCTTGGAGAGTTTATGATGACACATGGCTAAGAATAAAACATAATGCAATTGATCGTTTATGGGCTGGTTACATGCTGATTCTGAACCTTATGTATTCAAAGGTCTTTTCGCATTTGACTGGGATGAAATTGCCAGCTAAGAATTGGTTCTATTTTTCCAGTGTGTTGGGTGAATGTTTCAAACATAGTGAGGCCTCTACTAAGTTTACATGTACCTTCCTGTCAGTCTGGCTTTAGTAATTACACCCCATCCTTTATATGAAAAAAAAAAAAAACACACACGCACGCACGCATGCATGCACGCACGCACGCACGCACGCACGCACGCACGCACCACACACACACACACACATTTCAGGGCTTATATGAATGTAAGGGACAATTTGCTACACTTGGCATTGTCTTAATAATTTTATACTGTTCTCAATCTCTCATTATCAGATGAACAAAAGCACATCTCAAAATACATTTTCTCTGTTATGGTGGTGGAATATGCCTTGGAGAGTTTATGATGACACATGGCTAAGAATAAAACATAATGCAATTGCAGCAGTAGCCATTGCAGAGGCACCCATCCCTGCATCGATCCTGTATGATCAGGATTCTCTAATCAATTCCTCCGATATGGAGTAGCAACAATAGTGCAGCAAGACTACAAAGAGTGGGACCTGTAAAATGGCTACATCTGTAACTGTAAATGTTGGCAGAAATCCAAAGAAATGCAAAGATCCACTTTTAGCACAGTGTAGCAGACCTTAGAAACGCAGGATTTCAACCACGGCTGTGACAGCTCTGCTTCTATGGCCAAAGTCCTAGTAAAGATACAGTATCAGGGAAAGAGAGGAAAAGAAGGATTGAGGCAAGAGGAAGAGAGACATGAAGAAGGAAGCTGGAATGACGTTCTGTCCTCCTCTTTCACAGCCTCTGGGTAAAATTTTCAGGGAATACTCCTTTAAGGGCATTTCCTTTGTTCTGCCGCCAGTCGTCCTGCTTCATTCCCATCAGCCAGCCATCATCCTAAAAACACAGACATGCAAATAAAGACATATTCACCTCACTGTCACGGTGACACCACAGTCAATACCTGTGTGTGTGTGTGTGTGTGTGTGTGTGTGTGTGTGTGTACCTGTTCTTCAGGGTTGTCAAAGGGGATTACCAGCACCACATCACCAGTCTTCATCTCCAGTTCGTCTGTATCATTGGCAGCATAATCATGCATCACCTGGAGCTGTATCACACAAATGAAAAAAAAAACATTAATGATCTCCATATGTATACACAATTTATATTTGGGTTAAGTAGATGCTCAGCACTATAGCGATCTTATTTTGTTTTACCTTAAACAAGAAGCCAGGAGGCATTTCTTCAGACTCTGATGCTACTTCTGTTGATTCTGCTGCTACTTCAGGTGTCTAGAAAAAACAGATGTTCTATTTACTGACATGTAGTGCAAAATAAAAAAATGTGTTCATCTTTTAAAGAGCCATAATTAAGTCTTATTTTCTCAAAAACATGATTTAACAAAACTCTGCCAGCAGAATGTTCTATAAGAGTGTCTGTAACCTGACACTACACCATACAGTAAAGGATACTTGCTTTTAGAAAATGCTTAAAGTCCAGTTTCAGTATTGGAAACAATGTTAAAGCTATAGTGCATCGTTTTTGTCGCCCCCATGAGGAATTCTAAGTAATGACAACAACATTGTTGGCGCGTCCACATTATACAGCCTTCCGTGATTGCGCAAGCGCCCCCCTCCCTCCTCCGAGCAGTTGCTAGTAGCCAAGGAGGACACGGAGGATTAATAAAACATGATGGAATCTTCAGAAGAGAAAATTATCTTCACTCAAGCTTCTGTCACCGGACGCCACTGTCTTCTGAACATAGCCATACTGAGAAATGCAGAGAGAGTTTTGTGGAGCTGATAGTCTTAATTAGCTTTGTAGCAACTCACTTGGCAATGGCTTGAATGTAACAGATCAAAAAGTTACGCACTAAAGCTTTAAGTAATTTATGTTTTTGATTAAATTAAATTAAATGTAATTTCAAGCATGTTAAGGAAAAATGTTTTTCTGACATATTATAGACAAAAATTATGTGATTTTCTTTTAGTAAATGAGAATAAGCATGATGCAATATAGTCACCTAAAACATATATACAGATACTGTACATAACAAATATTTACGGGTGGTAAGCTCTTCAAAGAACAATGTTACAATATTACATCATTATATTTATATCTGTAATTTTGCAATGAAAAGCACATAACAGTTATTGCATGTTATAGTAGTTCCTCTTGCACGAACCTCCTCTGTCGGTGCTTCCTCCTCTGGTGCTGCTGCTGCTGCAGATTCACCCTGGGAGCAGAGAGACATAGAATAACAGAACAAGATCAGAGAATGAGACATATGAAAGATTGAAATAAGGAGGGGGGAAGAATGAAAGACAGAACACACAAACAAGACAAAGACAGACAAAAAGACAAGCCGCCCAGCCTAAACAGCAAAGTTATATATGGAGTATGTGTATGTATGTGGAATAGACGGTAAGCTTGGATTCTAATGCACAGGTTTTGCACAGCATACTATATGCGTGGATTTTTGATTAGCAGTGACTGGGATTAGCTAAGTGTATTGAGAAGCAGGTGTTTATGCTCTTCTTATTCCCTCAGAAATTAATTTCTAACTTGCCCTCTGTTGCACAGTTGATGCATCCATGCTGTTGGTCCAGATGCATCCTAAATATTTCTCCATATCTCCACCTTCCATTCACAATTTATCTCTCTATCATCTGTTTCTGTCCAGTACCGCATGCTCAAACCTCCTCCTCAAAAATCGATGCATCCACCATTTTCGTCCAGATGCATCTTTCCATTTTTTTTCTCTCCTCGGTTACCTGACCCTCTTCATCATCCAACGTAGCAGCAGCTGGTGTGGCTTCTTCCTCAGCGACATCAGTTGGAGTCTCAGCTGCAGGTGTTTCATCCTCTGGGGCAGGCACTTCTGTGACCGGCTGGCCCCCCTCATCCCCCCAGTCCTCCTGGGCTTCAGCCACGGGATCGTAATGAGCCTGCTGGCTCTCATCATCCCCCTCTGCCTGCTGAGCCAGAGCCACAGGGTCATAGCGAACTGGTCGGGTTCCGTCATCCCCCCAGCCCTCTGCGGCGGCTGCTATGGGGTCATAGCGGATAGGCTGTGTACCATCATCCCCCCAGGCATCTGCAGCAGCAGCCAAAGGGTCATAGTGCTGCTTGGTGTGCTCTTCCTGGGCACCAATGTCCTCATGCTGAGGGGCAAGGGTCAGGTTTCAAGGAGTCAGAAGTAAAAAAAAAAAATTTTTACTTTATGGGTATTATTAGGGGTTTAATAGTTGAGGAAACTTTAAGGGACAAAAAGGTAAGGTATAAGGGATATTTGAGGCCAGATTCACCATCTCAATGGGCAAAAGACTTGGACATTAGCAGGACCAGGACAAAAGAAGAATATTTGCAGGGCGTGTGGAGGTATGGCCAAAGTATGAAGAATACAGTGGGCTAAGAACAAAGTAAAAAATATTTTTGAGGGACAAGCGATTAGGAAATTGATAAAGATATAGTTTGATACTCACGGGGTGCATAAGGATTGTATTATCAAAATGGCAGGTAAGATATAAAAAAATTAAAGCTAGCGTGCGGAAATTTTACATATAAATGAACGTCTGTTACATCCAGACCTTGCCAAACAAGTTCAAACAATGCGGGTTGTAATGACATTACCAGAAGATGTATTTGTCATGACAACTTGACATTAAATTTCTTTGGAGTGTCCTTATTAAGACAACTTGAAGGTAAACAGGATGGAATTATGTCAAGGAATTATATCAAGTTGTCATGACAAAGACATCCTCTGGTAATGTCATCCTGGTTAATGTCAAGTTGTCATTACAAAGACATCCCAAACAAATTTAATGTCAACTTGTCATGACTAAGACAACTTCTGGTAATATCACTTTGATTAATGTCAAGTTGTCATAATCAAGACAACCCAAACAATGTCAACTTGTCATGACAAAAACCGAATGACACTTAATGACAGAAGTCATAAATGTTTAACTTGTTTATAACGTTTATGACACATTCATGACAGTGTCATGTCACGATTATGTCGATACCTTCAAGTAAAGTGTTACCGTAGTTTATTAACTCTACAACGACATTGTTACATCAGAGTTCCATAAGCAGTACACAAAGTGCCGTCAACCAACCTTGCTCACTCGCTTACAGTACTTCACAAAGTAGCTGCTTATTCTGGCTCTCTGATTGGTTACACAGCATGTCAGTCTACCTCTGTTTTCCCAAAACCTTGACAGGCAGGTAGGGGTGAAAGACCACAGCGACGTGGTGTTATTATGAACAGATAATAGATTATCAACAGCGTTTGTGTAATTACTCTCACTGCCAGAAGGGGGAGAGAAAAGTTCCGCACTTCAGCTTTAAAGGAGTTCAAACATTAAAGGATCATACAGGTGATTTTGCATGCTTTAGCCCATTAACTAAAAGTTGTGTTAGCTGTATCCATTTTTGCAGATCCCCTGATTTTTCCTCTGGTGCCACTAGGTTTACAGTTTTGCCTTAGAGTAAAAAACAACTACATTGTCCCTCATCATTTTGATTTTGGTTTATGACTGAAAACCTGCTAAATTATATTCCCATCAGCCTCAACTGCAGTTTGTGTTTAGTGCTAATTAGCAAATGTTAGTATGATAATACACTTAAGCAAGACAGTGAACATGATAAACATAACCCTGCTCATCATCAGCATTTTAGCATTGTCTTTGTCAGCATGTTTGCACAGTGTTAGCATTTCACTCAAAGCACCACTGTGCCTGTGATGCAAAAATAATGCCTCATTAGTTAAAAGGGCTAAAACCTGCTAAACCACAAAAATGGCCTTTTAAGGGATTTAACCATGGATGAGGGGTTGGGGGAGTTGGCATCAAACATTATTTAGATTAAACTTATTTGTAATATTTAAGGGACAATGGAACAGTTTTGCAGCATATTAGCAGAAATGGGGCCTTGAAAGATGCCATGGACGTCCATGGGAGGAGTTCAGCAGCAAGTCATCATCACCATCATTCATCACCATCATCATCATCATCATCATCATTATCATAATCATTATCATCAGACCCAAGAAGATAGATGTAGAAGGATAGACCTTTACAGAGAAGGTTCAGATCAAATTAAACGACAGATGAAGATAAGGAAGTCTGGCAGCAGAAGGCAGAAACGCAAAAACTGTCAGCCTTTTCCCATCAGAAAATAGATGTTGGATCTTCTGCATGTAGTTTGCAAGCATGGTTTATATTCCCACGGCTATGTTCAGATGGAGAAAGAGGAAGGAAGCTTTGTAAGAGAAGAAGTGTCATTCCTTTTTGAGCAATAACTACTTTGCCTCAAGCTATAATACAGCAGAACTGTATGATTGTTGAGACACATCTCTCTTACAGTGATAGGGATGAACAAAACGGTTAGTTAATGGTCAGAATGCCAAGTTGCAAGCAAGGCTTTGTGAAGTTGCCGACCAGCTTGTTCGTTTATTTCCATGAAACAATCCACTGAAAACAAGAGCAACTTCACTCAACTTGCAGAACAAAACTGTTCCCTGTGTGTCACATGGAGCATGTAACGGCTACATGTTCTGTCAGTGTAACATGTGAACATACAGGGATACAAGGGAAAACAGAAAGAAAGGTTGATTCAGTTACAAATCATTTCACAAAGATGGGTTTTTAATCTCATAACTCATTTAACTTTGTAATTTTCTATGAATGTGATGGGTGTCTTATGATCAATACTTTATAGGTTTTAGGTCTACAGTATGCTGTTTATCATTAATATACTGTGCATACCGCAACTTTACTGTAGAAGAGAAAGTAATGGCTAGATGATTGCACATCAGAGACCATTTATATTGATTGAATAAACTATATTACAGTGTAAAATGTTAGTTTGAAACTGAATTTACCCACGCTCATTCCCAAATTCAATTTGTGCTGTACAACAATCTCTTCAGTGTCACATCAAGCACTGCTGACACAAAGACAACGCACAAACATATTTGGGACAGACAAATGAAATAAATCCATTTATAGAACTGTTTTTTGTTTTAATCTACAGTAAAAGCCATTATAGAAGTACCCAACATGTCCTGCAACAAGCATATTGAGAGTGGGGCATGTATAATGGCTATTTTGTAGTAAATGTAAGCACTGACAAATGAGTTGATGGTTACTATGAACACAATAAGAAATAAGAATATGAAGATGATGATCATAATGGTAATTGCAGAATAACTTTTTGAATGTTAAAACATGTTTTATGGTAAGGATGATATGCTTACCCATGAGTCCCAGTTTTCCGTCTGTGAAAAGCAGAGGAAGAATAGCATGAGAAGACAAAACTAAGCTCTTTTCTGTTGCACTTAATAATCCATTTCCGGTGCAGGTCCCATGCTCTAAACCTACAAGCCCATAGCAGTAGATCTCCAGCAGAACAAGAGTACAGGCAAAACCAGGTAAAGTCTGAAGGGCTAAATTATGCTATTGAGCTGCAGAGTGGGGAGTTTATTCTCTGCAGGTTTGTCCCTGTGAGTGCATCCTTTAACTTAATGTGAATTACGGTAAAAACCATTGCATGTAGCCATTAGATTCATAGTTTACAAAGGTGTAGTTCAGAAAATATGCAAAGTCAAAGTAGGTATTTTAAATCACACAGCGCACATTCATTCTGTTTTCTGAAAAGAAACAGGAAGTTTTTACATAACAGAATTTTAAGAATTTCTGTTATGAACTCTGAGCCTGTAAACAATTACAATACTGTAACAATGGATGACATTACTGACAGTGATGTAATTCTCAAGCCTATGACCATGAACATGATGATGAGTTTTGAAATCACACTAGGTGTAAAATTTGGGGATCATAATGATTGTGTTGCTTTACGTTAGTGTTGTAATGCCATAGATTGTCTAAAGAATGTAGAGTGATCTACAGGTGATCTAAACAAGCAAAATATTAAAATATAAAATAAAGTATTAAAATAATCAACTAGCTGAGAATGATTGGTTGATGTGTGGGAAAACGTAATGGCGAGGACACAAAGCTGTGATTGTGGATGTATGTGTATGGTTTTGAGTTGGGTTTATGTTAGGGACTATAACTAAAAGGGATCAAAACATTTTGTCGGCAGGACTATAACCTTTAAGTTAAGGGTGTTAATGATAGCATTGTCACATATTATATATGTTCTCTGTTGCTATGTACTGTATTGTGTTAGTCTGAATATGTGTCGGACCCCAGGAAGACAGCCCTGCTGTAGCTAATGCGGATCCTAATAAACTAAACTAAACTATGTGATCTTTTCCCTACATGTTCTGTCATAATAGGGCCAGTTTACCTCGCTCTGGTACCTACTAACTGGGTCAAGGTATACAGAAGGCTTCATGCCATCATTCATTAGTGTATAAGAATGCTGTACTGAGGCTGAGTAGCAGACCTGGATCAAACAACAGCTGAATATATTTTGAATGAAATAGCATGAGGTGTACTTATTTTATCCCACCTTCCAAGGAATATGAGCAACTTTAGGTTGCTGAGTTGTACACTCAGATAAAGTAAGTACAACTCATTTCATTCCAGTATCTAAAACTTCATTCTGCTGTAGAGTTCTGAAGAGAAGGAAGTAAGAGCAGAGAAGGGCTTTAGTGCTGCAGCAGGAAGAAGTGGTCACTAAAAGCAGTAGTCTACAGATCATCATGCCATCATCTTCCTCTGGTTTGGTAAATTGGAAAGAAGCAGGTAATACCTCAAATTATGCCATCCTTATCAAGTGATTTTATTGTGTATCCAGACAAGCATGTTTCAATATATTTAAAGTCAAACAACTGCACTGGCAACCGGAAATATTGTTGTTCCCCAGCATAATAAATAGATGGCAAAGTTCTCTTGGACTTAGATATCATGAATAAAATTAAAAAATCTCTTGTGAAGTTTGGCATTTCTTGCAGTGGAGGGTCTCTCTATGATCTATATGTTCATGCCATGAATCATCCACCTGTGTGACCGTAGAGGCCTTGGTTGTTGCACTGAAAGAGTCCAGGTCCATGTCCAACAGGCTGCTCACTGCAGGACTGTCAAACTGATAACAACAGGAATAGGAGCTCTCATTGGCTAACAGGGTCAAGGAACAGGACAGAAGAGACAGCAAAGCAGGATAGACAAGAGTAGACATGAATAGACTAGAAGAGAAAAGGAGGAGGAGGGGCAGGCCAGATAAAAGGACACACAGGGCTCCGACCTGCGCAGGAGAGTTGGAAGTTAAGGGGCTACGGCTGTTTGTCAACAGCAGCTGCTCACTAACCTCTGTAGGGGAGGTGACGCTGATATCAGGAGTAGCTGCAGCATCAAACAGGCTGACGATGTTCTCTGTTTTCAACTCCTTAGATGGGGTCACCTTGGGTGGAGGAGGCACTGCAGGCCTTAGCTAGAACGGTAAAAGAAACAATAATAAAGTTGTGCCACAAGTAAATATTAAGCCAAAGCTCGATTAATAAGCATTATGTTTTCAGTCTGCATTTTACAAAACTGAATTTAATGCTTTTATTTCAATGTTTAAAAAAATATATATATTTAATAATTAAGTGTTAGATTAAAAAATATTGGGAAGAAAATTGTAGAACTTAAACTCAGATGACAAAATTAACTGATTTATCCAACTGTGTCCGATTAAGATAACCGATTACATTAACGATGGCTCCTGCATGAAATGCAGCCAGCATGATTGTTATTAGTCATACCTGTGTAGAGACATTATTCAGACACGACTCTGAACAAAGAGATGGTTTCAGTGTGTGAGAGCGTGTGTGTTTACCTTGGATGGAGATTTAGGGATTGGCGGTGGTCCTCCTGGCCTGAGAGTGTGGTTAGATGCTTCTTTTCCAACCGCACTGAGTGAATGAGGGAGAAAGAGAGAGAAAGAGAGAGAGAGAGAGAGAGAGAGAGAGAGAGAGATAGGGCAAAATAGAGAATACAGACATATTACAGAGAACGTAACAAGGTTGGCAAATGATGTGAGAGAAAGGTTGATCAAAGGTTAAAAAGTACAGCTAACACAACTTAAAAAGTTACAATGCATGCTCTACAGTCCAAGCGTAAGTTGTTGTTGTTGCAAGTGCTGTCATGCAAGAAGAGTGAGCCTCACAAGCGAGCAGTGATAGAGGCACTAACTGTTGACAAAAAGCAGCCCTAGATCTGTAGATATTTAAGGTTTGGAAAACCTGCAATTTATTGCTGGACCAGGCAACTTTGTACATTGGTGGCTTCAAATGGCAGAAAGAGGTAACTATTTGAAAACTCAAGCACTACGTTACCAAGACAAAGTGAACAAGTGGGGCCTCCAGAGGGCAGCTTTTATTTATTAACACCAAAAGCTCCAGGTATATTTTGTTAATACACTGTAATTGTAACCATGTTTGGGAATATGCAGGACTAAAGCAATGTACTGACATGATAAGGGCCCTAAGGTGAATCCTGCTTACCTGATCTTGAAGCCTTGGCTTGATCTAGTTAGAATACCTTTATCATTTCAGTTTTGTGCTTCTACGTTGCATATCTCTAAATGAATGTGTTTAGTCAAATTACCACACAGAAATTGGGAAGCTACTGTAGAACAACTGTACACATTACACAGATAAGGGGAGTAAAAAGGGGTTAATCAGGGACAAGTAACTCATTTTGTGGCCCCCTAGTGTATTCATCATGTACATGTACATTACTCCATTACATACCTTGTGTTTTGGGTTGTATTGTTATGTAACAGCCTTGCCTGGTGGAGCATTAAACATGCAGGTTTGCTCAGCTCTTATATATCTGCAACTCTGGGAGCATAGCTCTCTCATCAGTGTCTGTGAATTCACAACCAAGCACTAGTTCTCCCTCAACTCTCTCAAGCCTGCAGACTGACTGACTGACAGACAGACAGCTGGACGGACAGACAAGAGTTGTGTCACCATGGTTACCACAGTTGCTGCCGGTTACCTCCTATTTGTTCCTGACGATGAGGCGCCACTGGTACCTGTCTTTCTGAAAGGGGGGTTCAGGGGTGGCTCCAGGTTAATGCATGCCATTTACTTTGTCTATTGCTGTAGCTTAAAATACTTTTAATAACTAGTGTTTTAATCCAGGAGTTTCATATTTTGTAAGTTTCCTCACTTGTCTTACAATAATGGGGAAAATAAATGAGTTTGTTACAAATACCCTTACCTCTTAATTTACTGCTATTTTAACTTCTGATGCTGCTCACTACATTCATCAAGCACGATTAATTATGTGCTCTCAAGAGGTTCAGAAATGTGATTTGCCCAAGTCTAGAAGGTGCCATAGAAATACAACATAGCAAGTATTTTCTTTGCTGGTTAAGATGACCAACCACAGTGATTGATTGATGAGGCTCAGCGCTCAAAGATTTCCGGGATCTCACACAAACAGATGTTTTCAAGTAGATTACGGGATTTCTTTAGAATCGCAAAAACCTTAGGTTTACGGGGAATATAAAAAAAATATTTTTAATTACTGAATAGCATCACTGTCGCCTGTCGGTGTTTATGTTGCTTATATTAATAGATTTCATAGAAATATATTAACCTATAGAAACCTATTTGCTGAAAAGATACCTTGGCACTTAATTTCGTGAATCGTTTTAGAATCAACATCTGCGATGTTTAAAAATATGCAATGAAACTAACCTGCTTGCTTGGTGGATGTCTGTTCTTTCCAATTTTTCCAAGGTGTCATACAAATCCTGATCCAACTACAAAGGGGGGGAAGACGGGGTGTTAGATATGTATACCTAACAACAACAGCATTACATCATCATCATCCTACAGCTTGTTTGCATCATCATGTCCAAATTCAGATAGACAGTATATACAACTCTCAAGCTCAGACAGTAAAACAGAGGATAATATCATGTCCTACTTAGGGTTGGGTAACGAAACCCGGTTCCACTATGAAACCGGTTCCTACGCACCCGGTAGGAATCGGACCGGATTAGAACGCAAATTTCAGTTCCTCATTTTGGTTCCACTTAATGTGTCGACTGAAATATTTTCCCTCTGTCACTCCGAAACAGACGTGTTAATGTTGTGTGTTAGGTGACTTAGGTTTACTTATGATATATGTAAGTACTTTATTACGTTAATTTATTGTTAAATTTAAATAATTTTCAATTTTAAAAAAAACTCTATAAAAGAGCCTTTCTTTAATGTCATTTTTCAGTTTTTCAAGAATCGGTTTAGGAATCGCAGTCGTTTTAAAAGTACTCGTTCGGCATCGGAATCGTAAAAATCCAAACGATACCCAACCATCGTCCTACTGTATTTTTTTTTTTGTTGATTCAATTGCCGATGTAGTCTAAACTGGCACTGTCGACATTTACCATTAACTGTTATCTTTTACACTGTGTCAATTTGTTTTGTCTGGTCTTTATCTAAATTCAACACTAATAGAGGTTCATATACAAGACTTACCCGGCCAATTTCCTTGTGAAACTTCTCCTCAAAACCAGCCAAACTCTGGAAGGTGCTGACATAAAATCCAACACGACTAGAAAGGGCAGAGAAGAGAGAGCGAGAGAGACGGTATTGACTGCATTACTGGCCTGACTTAATTTAGCATCCTGTAAGGACAAGCAATGTAGCACAGATGTAAGTGAAATGTAATTACAGCGTCCATCCATCAACAGGAAAATCAGTTTCCACAGACACTCACACACATACACACCTGTTCCAAAGGGAAGGCAACTCCTCTTGCAAGTCAATATTAATCTCCTCAAACACCTTCTGGGCTCTCTCCAACTCTTCCTCAGCCTGAAACACACACACACACACACACACACACACACACACACACACACACACACAAACACACACACACACACATTGGCACAATGCATTGGGGTATGTTTTGTATGTGAGCTTAACATCTCCTGACACTTATGCTTATGTTTTGACATGGTTTGTCTACAGTTGTTCTGTCGTTGTCATTTTCATTTTGCCTTTGATAGATATTCAACAGTTGCAAGTGATAGGGAACACGGGCAGAAAAAGAGAGCGATAAAATGCAACAAGTTCAAAGTGCAGGAAGATTATTGTGTACCTGGCTCCTGGACAGACTGCTCTGGGCAACATTGTGTGCAGACAAGATACCCTGAGCCCAACCTGGAGTGGCCCTCTCCAACAAAGAGGAGGGCTAGAGGAGAGAGTCAGAATACAACAAATAAACACAATGTTTATTCGTATGTAAATGACATTATCAGTGTGCCACTACTTTTGTATAAAAAAATATTTTTGAATTTGTTTTACCTTGGTAATTTTAATGCCCCCGTCCTTTTTCTTGGTCTTGTGTGTGGTAGCATAGTTGTGCCTGGCACTGTCATAATCGACCAGCTTCCTGTCCCTCTTAGCAATACGTGCCTGAACAAAAAGAGGAGCATGTGTTATTCAGTGTCTCCATCTTCAAGGAAAAACTCAGTTTTCATCTTCCAAACATAAACTTGTTTTTCGGGAGTGTGTGATTATTCAAAATTCAGTAAGAGCACAATAATATACAGTATAATGTGGAGCTGGCTGCCACTCCATGAACACTAAATGCTAGTTATGTTTTGGTTGTGGTTTCTGCAGGTTTCTATGACGACACAGCTTA
The DNA here is from genome assembly GCF_010015445.1 of Perca fluviatilis. NCBI lineage: Eukaryota > Metazoa > Chordata > Actinopteri > Perciformes > Percidae > Perca > Perca fluviatilis. The sequence continues at coordinate 14,715,030 of NC_053123.1, read as the reverse complement.
CCTTGATATCAGGGAACTGGCCCAGGTAAGTATCCATGGAGATGAGAGCATGATCGACCAACTTTTGGTGGTAGTCAGTCCACAGCACATCGCAGTCCTGCAGCATGGATGAACATAACAGTACCATATATAATCACAATCAGAGATAAGAAAAAAAAGTTGTTTAATTACAAAAGTATGATTCTTAGATATATTTCTCCACCACTTTTGAGTTAATTCCAGTAGCTCTGTTGCTATGTCTTGGCTCGTGGTCTTGTAGATAAATTAAGAATAAACTGAAACCATTTTAACCGATTGCAGCGTTTTCTTGCAGCTAGCTTATGGTACTTTTGTCACATAAGAGCCAATAATCTAAAATTAATGCACTTAATGAAGTCAGAAGAAATTCTAAAGTGTTCCAAACCATTTCTTACAAGAGTTTATAATTTTGCTAATTGACGGAATTAGCAAGCTGTGCGGACCCTAGGAAACATTGCAGCTGCGCTGCATAAGCTAATAAGGAGCCAAGCACACACACACACAATCAATCAACTAATATACTATAAAGTGGTTCTGACCTATATATGGAAACCAGTTTGTCCACTCTTATTTTAAACACATTCATAAAAAAGGGTTTCTGACCTCCACAATCGAATCCACTTCGTTTTTGCCGTACCACTCTGGCTCATACATGTCAGCCAAACACGCCTGCACATTTTTGGAGGACTCGTGCATGGCTGAGGACAAACACACATTTATTCTACATAAGCAGAAGATCGATTTAGCTTGGTACATGCAAGTGTGAATTTGTACAGGCTTGTGTGTGTGTCACCTTTTACTGCCTCCAGGTATGCCCGAAGGTCCCTTTGCAGTTTGCTGCCTTCAGTCTAGGGGTGAAACACAAAACATGGGTCTTAGAACACAAAATGAACCAGTGTGAGGAGACATATTCACAGCCTGTTGAGCCAGTACATATTTCAGTCTCAGCAAATGAACCTGTTAGAGCTAATGCAAAATTCTGTTTATATATGGAGGAGGTACGTTTGTGACTAAAAAGTCTGGCAAGCTATATAAGTATGCAATAATTGGTCACTAGCATTATTGATTTCTAGAAACATGACTCTGCCTTTCGACATAGTGCCATTCACTCACTCACATATTGTTTGTTGAAGTTGATCACTCCCTCCTCAAAAGCAACATCTTTGGTCTCATCGGCTTTGCCAAGCTTCTGAAGAACCTGTCAGCCAAACACATAATAACATTAGCCACAATACCAAGGGTAAGGTTAGCAATTGATTCTGTTCAGCTTTAAGACAGAAGAAGGGATATGTTCCCTAAAAGACACAGCACCTGTGGACATTCACCTGTCTTCTTGTCTTGACCTCTCCCTTTCTTCTAAGTTTAAGATCAAATATGTTTGTTTTTTCGCATTCATGAGTAAAATGAGTGGGTTGCAGTATGATGACACAACGTATATAAGAGATAATCACATCATACATGAATGCATGTATGCATTATATACATTATTTCCATACAAATGTATACATATTGTCAATACAGTAGTATTCACACATGTATAAAGCACACTGTGTTTAATGGGTCACCATTATCTGTTTTCTCTCTGCTTGTGTCTCTTACACATGATGCATAATGATAGACAAATAGCGCCCCCTGCCATTTATTCGGCGCACAACGTACGGCATGAACGCATAGACTAGGCCTCATATCTACCATCTATAGACTACATATTGCAGCATGGGCAATACTTATCATCATAGTGCTAGCAAAATGTAAGGGAGTGTTTCTGCAGTCACCGTTTGTGTGACAAACACTTACTGAGATACCCAGATATTGATTTAAAGTGCCAGAAACACATCAGTCATGGGCTAAATTATGAGTAGGCTTACCGTATCTCACTGCAATATGCACGTGTCCGCTATATGACATTGACTACAGGAACGATGTGTTTAAAGTGGACATCCCCATCCCCAAATAGCCCACAGCCCCCTTATTATTATGATGTCGTGATGCGACACTGCGCCTTGGTGAAGGATGCGGCACTGCTGCTTCACGGCTTTGTAGGCCTGAACGATAATTCCCCATACATTGACACGTTAGTGAGCAGCTCTTACCTTTTCTTGGGCTCTCGTTAATTTTTTCTGAACGTTGCTGGCCACTTTTCCTGCGGTCAACCCTTTCCCCAAATTCAACTCAGCCATCTTGTAGCGCAGATCAGTCTTTGGATGCGGGAAGGAAGGCAATAAGAGCAATAACGATCTGATGGACCGCTACGGCGATTGTTGAGGCAAATTCATCAAGGTCCAGTGGAGAAATAATGGCGATAAATGCAATTATGTGATGTTATGATGTATCTTTAGAAGGGATGTGTGTGCAGAAAGCTAAGCTGTATTCTCAAATGTTGAACTGCTGTGTGCGCGTCCGTGACAGAGGAGGATGCTGATGCTCTTAAAGGCACAGTTGCTGCTGCGCGTCCACACAGGAATCTGTACATTATATGAAACTACACATCAACAGATACATTATGAACACAATGTGCAGCTTTAAAAATAAAATTCTGCACCAACGATTTAAAAAAATGCTCGTTGTTGATCTTTGTAATCTAATGTTTAAAATTAGCCTCAGACATTCTCAGTATATAGGCTACTGTCAAGTCTTAAAAGTATCGATGTCTCAAATAAATACATAAATAAATAGATAAATAAATATAATATCATAAAGAGCCTATATCTATAGCTAACATTCACAATTAACCTAAACAAAACATTGGTAAGAAACAAGACCAGGCCTGCTTTAAAGCATGCATATAAAGACCCATCTTTCTTAATCTGATATTATATCGTTACGTAACACGTGAAGTGACATGAGAAGCTGAAAAGCAGCGCAGCAGCCAAGTGACTCAAGGAATAAACACTTTCTACACACTCATGTTTTAAGTTTTAAAGATGAATGTCTTGATATTTCACTGCAGTGTACCTTGAAATATATTAGACCAAAATATCTCAAATTAACATTATTGTAAACGACCTATCAATTGTAAAATGTGTATATGATGGAGAAGGCTTCTGTCAAGCACTACCTTTGATATCCTGTCTTTTTCGGGATAGTTAACAGCTCCCAAGATACACTGAACTAGCCTATATGTGTCACTATACATGTATGTTACAACAGGTTTTATCTGGTGCAAACATAGACTGTTAATAATATACAGTCTATGGGTGCAAACAATAAAATGTGTTTAGGTTCCACCATAGACTGTATAGGGTTCCTCCCATCGCCCACAGGAGCTCTCCATGAGATGGCGCCATTGGCTCATATCATATCCACACACTTAACAGTATGTACAGAGCTCTGGTTAAGTTCTTTCACTTTTTAAAACCTGGCTGCTTTTGCTCAACGGCTGCAAAAGTCTGACGGAGGACTGATGCTCTAGACGTAGGCCTCTAGAGGGGAGTCTGCCAACACCACACAGATCAGGCTGTTCTGAGTGATGTTATTACTAAATTCCCATTTGACCTGGTCTTAACTAGGCCTACAAGTTGGCTCCATCTGTTCAATTTCCCTTTCCTCGTAACAACAACCAATGCAATATTCTTAAAAAAACATTTTCTTTCATATTTTATGATTAAAAATAAATAAATTACAGCTCTTATTTGACACATACTGGTGCTGGCTGGGAGCTCTCCAAGGTCCTGAACTAACACTGCTGGTGTTGAGTGAAGTTAACAGGCAGCACAACAAAAAGCTCTCTAAACAAAAAGCTCTCTAAACACTATAAACACTACCCCATTACACTGGATGTAATTATATCTCTGTTGCATAATCTAGCATGAGAGCGTGTTTACCAGAAATCGCACTTGCATATGAGAAGTAAAGTGGTTTAGTGTGTGTGATTATACCGTTTTCAGTAGGTCATAATCTGCCAGAAAAAGAACTAATAAACTCCTTTCAATGTCAAATAAGGCATGCTATCTTGTACCTAACACGTGCTAATCATTCTTTAAATTACTTCTTACATTTGAAATAGATTATTATCACAATAAAGTCTGTTCCTTGTAAATTACACAGATCAAATACACATCTTTTGCATATTTACTGCCCCTCTTTCTTCTTTCTCTCTCCCACTTTCTCTCCCCTCCTCCTCCCTTGCCATCTTCTTCCCTTTCCACCATCTATTCATCCCCGTCTCTTTATCCACGACAATAACAACATTTGGCCACGAGTCACCAAGCCCATTCGTTCCCATATATCCACATGAATAGCTCCTCTCCACCCCCCTATCGTGCTGCAGGAATGGTTTAACCCGTTACCCACAGTGAGCGAGACAGAGAGCACAAAGGAAGCGCATATACACTGGTCGTTTACAAGGGATATTTATGAAAGCTTGATGTAAACACGGAATAAAAACCGCAAGGCAGCATTTCCATTTCCCGTCGCAGTGGTCCATTATCGGCGTTCAATATTACATGAGGTAGCCTACCTACCGGCTAGCAACAACGCGTCTGTCTGGACACCGAAAGGCAGACAGTAAGTGTGAAATTGAAGAGGAGTTGAGCATTGTTTCATCTTCGCTTTAGGCTTTTCTGGAGTTGCTCACTGTTTTTTTGTAGTTGTTGTTTTTTTGTTGGACCGAGCCCGGTTAACTGAGATCATGATGTTGGGGTTTTCAAGCAAACAAATGGAGATTCTCTTCTTCTCTTTTTAAAAACAGTTTTTTTTTTTCTTTTTGGACTTGGGGATGACAAAGGAAACACACGCTAATATGTTGCATTTCTGAGGTGAGTTTTCTTTGTTCATGTCAAATTACATTTATGTTATGCTTGCATAGCACGTAGGTTTTTTTTATTGAATTGAGTCTCCCGCGTGCCACAAATAACAAAGACTAAAGTGTAACGTTTTGTCCTGTTATCTCCACCCAACAGCCTAGACGAACCACGTTCATACTGTTAAAATGTTTCGCAAGAGCTAATTATGTTGCCCGCAGCCTTATGTCCACCATCACTGTAAATTGCCTTTGGAAATTAGACACATGGAGGACAGCTCCGCTTTTGTTTTCCCTCTATTGTTTTCAAACCGTTGCTTAACGGAGCATTTGGTGCTCCAACACAAGGCACGAGCACTTCCAGACCTCTCAACGGTCTCATATCAGTGTCAGCCAGATAAATCCTTCATGATGTGTGGGCATTAATAATTAAAAAGACTAAACTCAGAATTTGATACCCTTGTAAAATAATTGGGTAAGACAGCGTGTAAACAGTGGGAGCCAAATTAATTTGCACTCACAGAAAGTCATGTGCACCCACATCCTATCTATCTATCTATCTATCTATCTATCTATCTATCTATCTATCTATCTATCTATCTATCTATCTATCTATCTATCTATCTATCTAGTAAAAACACCTACATTTAAATCTAATTTATACAAAAACAAAACCGAGAGGGGAAACATTTTATTTCTCTTGCTGGATATCTCTCTCCACCTCCTCTCTTATTCAGGCTACAGTAATAGCACATGAAACATTTTCATAATTAGTAGTTTGCTGTAGCAAAGAAGAAGTAATTATAGGCAGCAAGCCTGCTGAGCTAAGTGTGCAGGCATTTTTCTTTTATTTCCTTTGTTAAACATGCAAATGTAGGTTTGGTACCACACTATTCTGTTCTGAAAATGACACTGCTTCAACTTGTATGTTCTCTCTCCCACTGCTGCAGTTTAAGATGGAATTGTTCATAAATGGATCAAAACTAAACCATTTGACATACAGAAAATTGTAGCTGTCTGCTCTATATTATTTGGTGTAAATAATGTGTGTGTATGTGTTTGGTGTATGTGAGGGCATTTGTGCAGAGCTGTCCATGTGGTGCAAGGAGGAGCAACCTAACCCCCCCACACACACACCAACAAAAGAAAATAATTGTTACATAATGTACATACCTACCTTGATGAGGTGAGAAATATAGTGAAATACATAAGCGAGAGATGCAAAGAGCATAAACTCTCATTTTGCTGTTATGAGCACTAGATCTCCTTTTAAATTACAGATTATAAGGGACATTTTAGCCATCCATCCATCCATCTTCGTCCGCTTATCCGGGGTCGGGTCGCGGGGGCAGCAGCTCCAGCAGGGGACCCCAAACTTCTCTTTCCCGAGCCACATTAACCAGCTCATTTTAGCCATAAGTATTGAAAATCACCAGGCACAGTCAAAATGTAAAATGAGATCTCTTGAGATATAATGATGGATTTGAAGGCTGTGCAGTATTTGAATATCAGCTGCAGAGGAAAAGACGTAATGGGAAGAAGCATAAATAAGATGAAGTGTATGATAGTGTAAGGAAACCACTGTGCAGCCAGTTACTGACTTTGTGCTTTTGTTTGACATTAGAGAGCGCACTGGTGTCAACCCTCAGACTTTCTTACTTTGTAGTGCTATTAAATCTTTTAATAAGGCTCTCCTTGGTGTGTGGTTCATTTCCTGGGCTGAAATTTGAAGCTGTGGTCTTGGTTTTGGGAAATGAATAGCTCAATCAACCTGTTCAGAAGGTCTTTATCATATTTCTTTACCACCATTCATCAGATAAAAACGGGCTATGAATGCATGTTGTTTTTTTAGGAACATAGTGTTTATACAGTCAAATATTCACAATAAACTCAGTGTGCACCATGCTTTTTACTGCTATCAACTGTGCTGCTTCACTGGGGGTCACCAAGCAGGGCACTGTTACAGGAGTTACTGAGCAAAATGAAAGTGTTTAACATTTACTTTCATCTCTGATGATGTCCGAATGGTCCAGCCGACAATTTTCCAGTCAGAACACCATTCTTCTAATAGGCCCAGTGTTATGAACACTTTAGTTACTCTGGTTGACGGTGTATTCTGTTGCACTGTGCTCTTCCTACACTGATTCCTCCATGTTTGACTAATAACAGCTCTCAATATCGCATTATAATTTCAGTGTTGTGTAATGATGGGTTAGGTCAGTGTTTTAGATAAGATAATGTGGAGTTAGTGAGGGAATATAAATGTGACAGCATACTGAGATCTCAGCATACTGAGATTCAGCCCCACAATGAGGCCCCCCGTATGGTGCTTCGCTGATAGTTATGTAACCGTAACCGAGAGCCAAGCGGCCCTCAGACTTAGGACTTTGGCCAAAGTGACAGGCTCTGAGTGGATGAGATGTCTGGCCAGAAGTAAAAAAAATGCTGTCCATTTTATGGCATTTTACTGTTCTCCATAGCTGACAAAGGTGTGACAAATCTGGTGAGGGTTAGAGTTCCTAAGCATTCAAAAAGCAGTAAAACAATATCTTCATTTCTTATCTGAACTTCAAAACATCATTACACTACATTTAAAGGATATTTTCACTGTGGAGAAGAAAACCCTCACAAATATTTCAAGTAATTGTTTTTTATATTAGTGTTAAGATAGATTTAAGATAGAAACACTTTAGCAGATCTCAGTGTTGAGGTGAGGATGGGTACCAGAGAGACATCCATTCATGGATTGACCGTGTTGCTACGCAGTGTGGAGTACTTTGATGACAGATTATGTAAGTACAGTGAACATAAGATAAAAAGACTCAGACTCAAGGCCAAGAACAAAACGTCTACAGGGGCTTCTCTGTCTGACAGAGCTAGTCTGCAACATACCTCAGTGTTTTTGTTATATTTTAAAGATAAAGATTGATGGGAGGTTAAAGAGGGCAGGGAGGACTGTGAGTGAAAATGGGAGTTATTAAAACCATAGATATTAAGAGTGAAGTGAAAAGAGAGAAGGTAGGAGGAAAAGGGTAGAAGGGGACTTGGATGACTACAAGCACAAAAGAAAACCCCAAAGAATTACCATACAATGAGAAAAATGGACTTTCAGAAGAATAGGCAGGCAGGGTAGAGAGAGAGAGAGAGAGAGAGAGAGAGAGAGAGAGAGAGAGAGAGAGAGAGAGAGAGAGAGAGAGAGAGAGAGAGAGAGAGAGAGAGAGAGAGAGAGAGAGAGAGAGAGAGAGAGAGAGAGAGAGAGAGAGAGAGAGAGAGAGAGAGAGAGAGAGAGAGGTGGGGGGTGAGGGGAAGAAAAAGGTAAAGTCGATCCTAATCCCATTAATACACACCAGTACTGTCCTTCCCTTTGGCATACTCACATGCACACACACAACACACAAACATGCACACTGGTTTAAAGTACTGGTAAGATACATTGCTGTTTATTGTGCAGCTCACCAATATGCTGTCTGTGCATCCATTTAATGATTTGAGCAGTATTTACACTGTGCGCTGGTCAGGACGCGGGCAGTCTTATGAGAACAGTGTCAAGTTGGGAGGAACTAGTTTCAACCAGATCTAACTCACAGCGTGTAAGAACCCTCAGGCAAGTGTGTGTGTTAGTGTGTGTGTGTGTGTGTGTGTGTGTGTGTGTGTGTGTGTGTGTGTGTGTGTGTGTGTGTGTGTGTGTGTGTGTGTGTGTGTGTGTGTGTGTGTGTGTGTGTGCTTGGCTGTCATGTTGGTTTGTAGATGAAAGAGTCCCGTCTTACCATCTAAGCAGACACATCTGCTGCATCTGCCAACGTTTATGTTCTAGACGCATACTATATCTGAAAGTGTGCGTGTGTGTGTGTGTTTGTGTGTGTGTGTGTGCAGATGCAGAACGTTTTGTACATGTGTGTACAGTATGTATGGACTTTATGTGTTGACTGCAAATACTCTCAGAACTAATACTACTTGGAATAGGAAGTACTGGTTCATCTTCAGGAGAATTGTGGCTGATATTAACCTTAAATTTGGTCAAGGAATCGGTGAGGTCATTAGACATCCTTCTTTTGTAATACATACTAATAATGTGTCTATGTGAACGTGTGTGTCAAATAGCAACAAATAACTAGAGCAATTTGAGCCAACAGAGCCACAATTGAATGCAGTAATTCAGGACGAGTCTACAGAGACAGATGTGAGCAGCACAATGTGTTTGTGTGTTTCTGAATGTGTCCTGTTTTCACACCATCACACTGGTGAAAAGGAACCGAGTATACATATTTGCTGAAGAACTGCACTTATGAACAAATTTTACGTATACTTTACTTGAATATTGCATTTATACTTTATACTTCTACTCCCCTACATTTTAGAGACAAAAAGTGTTCCAATATTTTGCTCCAATATATTTATTTAAGAGCTAGGTAGCTACTTTGCAGGGTGTGATTTTGAAAAACCTATAATGAGCATATAATGGAGTTTTATACAGTACATAAAACTACCCAACAGTGTATCTTGTTTTAAAATTAGCTCCACCTTGACCAGATACAGCATTAAAATGACAAAATACAAGTTAATGCGTTATTAATAATCCAAATATTATAGAAGAATATAACATTGACAGGGGCCATTGCTAGTACTAGTATAATTTTATTTTTACCTTCGACAATTTGAGTATTATTTGCACATTGCTGGTCGGCAGCTGTAGGTCCCTAGTTTATGTGCATACAAGGCAGTCATACCTTCAGACGATAAAAATAAGAAGTCAATTTGAGCTTCCTTTTTTCCTTCACTGCTCGCTGAAAGCAGAAACCGCATAATCAAGCAGCATAAAAATAATTGTGAGAAATAAAGGCATAATGGCTTTGAAAGAAATGGCAAATCTGTTTACGCTGTTAAAAACAATATGTACTAATCTGTGTGTCAAATAGATTGTACTCATCTGTGCATCAAATAGATTGACCTCAGTTACCTGAATAACTGTAAAAGGACATTTTCTGCATTTTGAGTGTTCATTTTGATGTGCAGTCATACAGTTCTGAACAGCTCATGGGGGACATTTGGAAAGAGACAAATCGATCCATGTGGGATTGAAGACAAATTCAACGCTGTGGTGTAAAGTCGGTCTAGTGTTCAGCAGGAGAAAAAAGAGAGACAGAGCAAAGTGGTTGAAAGCAGCAGTGAGGATGAATTATGCCGGGAAGAGAGACGGTGAAAGACAGAGAATGAGCTGTAATCTGATGAAAGCCTCTTTACTCCCCTGTCACCTCACCTCCAGGCCACAAGCAGTGACCAAGGCTTAGATGGGGATCAATGCTGAGGCCACCAACATGCGGATGGAAACGCACACACACTCTTCATATCACTTCATTTGAAGCGCTCCAAGGCTGCCCACATTACACATGCAACATCTGAAGAAACACCTGAGATCACTGCGCGGCAAAGCAGTTTCTGTTCATACTTTGTTGTTGTTTGCTAAATGGATCAATGGATGGATGAATATATGAAAAGGGATTGGGTGAGAGAATGATCAGCTAGAAATGAGGACAAGCGGGCGGGAAAGACAAACACACGGTGACAGGAGAACTGGGAAGTACACAGAGACGGAGAAAGTCTAAACGCGAAAATGAAACAAAATTACCCAAGCGGCTCAAATAAAAGAAAAAAGCGAAAAGACATGTTTTCGTCAGTAGCAGGACCTTCATCATCTCTCGTGGCTGATGATAATGGTGGTGGTGTCGGCGGCCATGGCAGTGAGGAGGAGACTCAGGAGGAGAGGGACAGAGATGAGGGAGTGAGAGTAGAACCTGCAGTAAACAGAACTCTCCTTAAAACACTTTGGCCCTTGATAAAACTGAGCCAAAAAATGGAGTGGTGGACAAACTGTTGATGATAACACTACAATAATAAAAGACGTAGGCATGCTTTACTGTATGATTGCATTAGTAGCCTAGATAAACGTTGCACATCATGCAAACGTTAACGAGAATTGTAGCTTTTCTATCTGCTTAGGCAGACAAAAACTCATGATAGACCTCTTCAAATTAAAGCACAGGGCCTCTTGAAATGATAAATAAAAAATATACATATCTACAGTGTATACATATATATATATATATATATATATATATATATATATAGCTTGTTTTATGATTCATGAGTAGTATACTGTTTTATTGTATTAATAAATGGCACTTTTTTGAAGTATTTAATATGTCAACTCTCTGATTCTTGCTTACTCATTACATGGCGTTAGTAGTTTTAAGGAGTAGGAGTTGCTATACATATTCAGGGGAGAGCAAGGACAGGTGGTATTTGTGATCTTATGTGGTGGGCCAGTCTGGGCCAAAATGCCAGGTGCGATTTTTGGTCCCAGTCCGTCCCTGTCAGTCAGTCACTGTGGCTCAAGCAGAGAGGAGCTTTTCCAAACTAAAGTTGATCAAGTCATACCTGAGGTCACCATGTCCCAGGAACATTTATGTATATAGTGTATATTTATTTTAAGTTCTGATAACCTATACTGTCATATTTTGTGCAGAATTGTGTTCATTGTCTTTTTGCAATGTTGGAGGTGGAGACTGTGCACCTTAAAAAGTGTGTTTCCTATTGTAATTGCAATAGTTAAATAATAATAGTTGTAATAATAGTTAAATTAAGTGTTTTTTTCAAATGCTCTAATGAAGGATTTGTGCAATTGAGAAATATAATTTTCTCTTTCACTTATGTTGTTGGGGCGCGAGGGGGTCTCTCAATGTGTAATTCAATGTAGAAGCGCCCCTGGTCTCTGGGCATACTTTTCTCTCTCTGTGTTTTGTTATTGTATGTGTGTGTGTGAGTGGGCGGGTGCACAAGGGGTCTATAGGTCACTCAGACATCTCAATAGGCCTGTAGCTCAAAGGGAGAGCAGGAGAGTGTGAGTAGAAAATTAACAGCTCCTATTCAAATCACCCTCCTGCATTGAAACCTAATGACCCGAGCAACCAAATGACCCAGGCCGAGGGTGTTTCACTGTGAGTGTCCTCTAGTTTAGTTTTATTTTACAGATTAAAAAAAAAGGGCAAATGAAATGCATGGTGTATGCATGATGGAGGGGGCAGAGAACTCAAAGACCTTATCTGGATGCAGATAAGGAAATTATAAACTAAAGACTGTTAGCAGTGAAAGGCATTTCAACCGTTTGAAATTGTGACCAAATTTGTTTTTGTTAGCCTACCCTTTAAGCATAAAAGCAATGACTTAATTTCTCAATTTGGCAAGGAAATGGCCTTAAATAGCACTTGACAACATAGGTGTGGAAAATAGCGTTATCTACATTTCTTGCATTTATTTATCTAAGGAGCGGTACAGATTGTGCCGTTATATTGCATTTAGGAATATTGGTAATGTCTTTACTGGTGTTCACATTTAACATTAGAATTTGTATTTATTTTTTATCCAATAATTTTATCAACCACACACTGTAAGATGTGATTAAATATCAAAAAGAAGGAAATGCACAGAAAGGCAATTGCTTTGAAAACAGAGAGTACAGAGGCTACCAAGAGAGGCAAGGGCAATTTCAAAAAAGAATTCTTAAGGTTGTAAAGCAAAATTACAGTAAGATAAGGATGCTGCTTCTTTACAGTAGATACAGCAGTTTGCAGTCTAGGCATTTCCAATAGAACAAGGCTATTTGTGCCTTTCTGGTTACTATGCCAACTGACCACAGAGCTAGTTTAGTGTAACTGCACAGTTAGGCCTGCAACAAATTATTACCTTCATTATAAAAAAAATTGTCAATGAATGTATTCATTATTTATTCTATAAAGTGTCAGAAAATAGTGCCTAATTACAAGTTCCCAAAACCCAAGCTCTTAAAATTGCTAGTTTTGTTCAACACATAATTTAAAACCCCCAAATATGCAATTTGCAATGACATAAATCAAAGAAAAGCAGCTCACATTTGAGAAAATGGAAACCGTAAGTGTTGGAACGTTTTCCTTCATAAACAACTTACATGATTAGCTTCCCAGTTTACTTCCCGCTCTTGTGGACATTAACAAAGCTTTGTGTAAGCATTTTAAACAGCACACATGTTGGTAACTATTGTAGGAAACTGGTAAGTGGTACAAATGCTGTACACTACTGCATCACTATCAAAACTATTGCCACAGTAAGGAACATCCTCCCAAAGGTCACCAGCATTACAAAAGTACTGTTCTTTTCTCAAGGCACTGTACTTATAGAGCTATCACATCTCTCAATGTTGAAATAAAGATCAGTGTCCTTTTGAATATAATGATAGAACTGAGATAATTTTAGGTTATCTCTTAATGGTCTGTGGAACAAAAGTAATTGCACTGGGATTTATTCCCTCAATGTCTTTATTCTACAGCAGATTGTATGAGCATATACTGTATGCTACATAGGACTGTTATATTTCTTTTAGGTCAGATCTGTCTTGAGTCTTAAGCAGATTCAAAATCTGTAAGTCTCTTTCTGCTTTCCTGACCACACACACACACACACACACACACACACACACACACACACACACACACACACACACACACACACACACACACACACACACACACACACACACACACACACACACACACACACTGTAGTAGTCTCTCCGGTGACAGATGGGCTAGATGGAAACAGTCATCCTGTTAGTAACCATTACATCAGCAACACTGTTACTTAATGTCACATGCACATAAATGCTCTCCCTCTCTCTGTCTCCAAATTGGAAACGGAACAGAAGAGCAAAGGTGCCGACGGATAGTAACCATGACATGGCTATCACTGTCTCTCTGTTCTGAATCAAGATCCTAAATCTTATCTGGGTATGAGTCTGTGGCTTACAGTATGCACAGACGATTGAGCACATGGATGGTCAGACAAAAAGACAGGATATAAAGCCAAACAGACTGCAAGGAAGTCTGATATATACCCTTTTAGAAGTGTGAGTCAGGAAATACAAAGACTGTAAAAGTCAGATATTTCTAGTCTGTGGATTAAACACCAGCTACCCAGAAGCAAAGACGCATTCCTGCTCTCTAACGATATGTTAATAAACAAGTGTTCTGGTTTATTAATGTTACATACATTTGCAATTTCCAGTGTTGATTAAGAAAGTAGTTGGACATTTGTCTAGCGTGGAGGTTGGGGTGTGGATGGCTATGTAAGGATTTGCCCTGAACACTGGCAGTCATCATGTCCTGTTTTAGTTTAATCATAATCTGTGTTTACATTAATATTCATCCTCTGGGGACCAGGAATGTCTGTACGAAATTGGATCAAAGTGGTGGATCAAACACACACCTGACAAACAGATATTGCAACCCCTATTATTAATAATAAATAATGTATGTGGCCATGTGTTTCCCCTGCAAACAAATGTACTACTACTGTAAAATATTACAATGTGGATGCAACTCATAGGAGGAAAGGTTGCTCTCTCTACAATCCTGTGATTATGTCTGTAATATCTTGTTAACCTTGCCAGGGTGAGATGGCTTGCTATCTCGGTAATAGCTTTAGGTATTAGCAAGGTTTACCTTTTAAAGCATTTCACCTTAGACTAACCCAGGCTAAATCTCCATCCTGCTTTAGCCTACTGAACTATAACCTACTGTACTCCCTTTCCTCATAGGTTGTATTGTCATTTATCCTCACACAAGTTATCTGATACATAAATAATTATGACATTAGTTACAGTCTTGATGTAATATTTAGTCTTATTGGTTGAGTTGTAGCCTACACTTAGGTACATTTAAAAATCAATATCACCACTTCATACCAGTTAGGAGAAAAAATTGTCCATTTAAACCCTCTTAGAGTACAAAGGACATAGATAGATAGATAGATAGATAGATAGATAGATAGATAGATAGATAGATAGATAGATAGATAGATAGATAGATAGATAGATATCCTCAATTTCTGCTACCACCCCAATACAATAGCATTGAATGGATTTTTATTTGTGAAAAACTTCATAGTTACTCTTGACTATCCACAGAACACGCTGTCAGTTTTCTGGGGTTCATTTCTTCGGCAGAAAGTAGTTCCAGAGAAAAATGTTTAAAGCAAAGGTCTGTTTATTATCCAGAGTAATGACACAAATGTTTCTTAAAGGCACACCACTGTTGAAATATTTTGTATCGTATTGGAGCTTTGTAGGAATCATGGTCAGATTTTTTACTTTGGCAAAACAACAAGTTCGAGAAAACCAAGAGATGCTACCGTGTTGATTTTGTAATGCTGATACACATAATGTGATGAACACTTTCAAATACACTCTTTTTGCTCAATACAGTATACATTCTTAAGAAGAGTGAACCTACCTTCACATCCACGGCTTTAACTTGCTATCACTTCTGTTGTGTTGTCATGTTTTTTTTTTGCAAAGGAACTAGTTAAACCAAAGTCTGGTTTTGTCTACCTTTGAAAATGTTAAAAAGGCAGGAAGCTGACCTGAAGTTGCCAGGAGGAAAAAAGATATACTTTCTTTTGAGTTTTTTGTCAAGTCAGACTCACTGTCTTTGAGGAAACATTCATTTAAACTTTGTTGTTCCCTGCAAACACACATTTGAAAAGAGGATGCGGTTCCTAACCTGCAGAGACTTTATAATTATGTGAACGTTTGGGTGTCTTCATGTCTTTCTGTTTGTGAACTGTCTCCATGTCCAAACATTGCTGCTGATCTTGCTCGCCTTCTTTTCTCCAGGCCTTTCTTTCCTTCTGCCCCCCCTCTCTCTTTCTGTCCAACCCATCCAATCCCCACCCTGGAGAGCAGCTTGTCCTCGTTCTGGTGATGCTCTGTCGCCACCACTCAGTGTGGGGCCTCTGAAATATTCATGCTGACACACATACACAACACACACAGGCACAAAACCTTTAAAACCCTTCATCTTTTTTTTTTTCCTCTGTCAGTCTGCCCATATCAATAGAATTTAGAAAATATAATTTATCTTGCTGCAGGTTTGGGGAGGAAATGCTTTACACACATGCAAACACATACACTTCCCAGTTAAGGCAGAGACATCTTCACTCCTCTTCACATTCCTTTGAATTTCTGCAGAAAACAGTTTGATATTTACTTCATACTTTTCAGTTTGCATTTGAAATTATAATCTAGTGTTCCAGTACATAATCTGGTATTATACATAGTGATAAATCATTTAGGGAGCAGCATTTCTATGTCGCTATAAGTTCATTGGTCTGTATAAGTCGGCACACTCGTAGAGGTGAAGGTTAAGTCACGCTGTACTGAGTGGCAAATACACTTTGGATGCCAAAGATACAAGCTGGCATACAGCAGAAGAAATCCTAAAACCCTTATTACAGTGCCACTGTGTTCAGATTTGATCTGTGACCTCAGACTGACTACTCATCTGAAAAGAAGAGGAACAGAAGCAGAGAGCATATCAACACGCAGAAAGGTTATTACACTGCCAGTGGTTTTTGATATGTAACCTAACATTATTGGCCTGTTGGGCTGACGGAGGCATGCAAGCAAGGAAATGGCTTAGCAAATCATCATGTGAACTATTTGTGTCAAAGGGGCTCTGTGATGTGATTCAGTGCTCCCTATTTGTCAGGAGGGAGGAAAAGCGAGCCGGTGAAACAGCATTTAGATGTTGGTTTCACTGCAGAGTTTACATACTAAAGCTCTCAAGTGGAGATGATGGAAAATCAAACCCTGTGCTGTGCAAACTTGTGTTGCTACATATGTGATTATTTAGATTTTTCGGAAGTATCTTACTTTACTTTGGACGGGGAAAAAAAGTCATTTCATGAACAGGTCCATATGATATCGTATGAAAAGTTATGCACCCTAAAACGTATGATAAGATAAAAGATAAAACTAGCAGACCTCCGACTGGTCACGTGACATCGGCTACAGAGCTCTGTGTTACAGAGTGGTAGTTGCTAGCTGTTTAAGCCGCTACAGAGCTTCATGCCACATACTATGGTGCTCCGCATTGTGCTCCGTCAGGTCAGCGGTAGTTGGCGGTAGTGATGGTCAAATGAAGGTTTGCGAACCACTGTCTTTATTTTCTGAGCTCACTAGATGGCGCTCTCTGTTCAACAAAGGGTTGGAAACACACTGAATTGCCATTCCTTTAACTGTGGGCTGGGTAGAGAACACCGCGAGCTGCCAGTCGTGGTGCTTTGTCAGGTCAGCGGTAGTTGGTGGTCTAGTTACCCCAGGATAGGTGATTATGTGCTGGGTACAGAGCACCGTGAGCTGCCCGTCAGGGTGCTTCATCAGGTCAGCGATAGTTGGTGGTCTAGTTACCTCAGAATAGGTGACTGTGCGCTGGGTACGGAGCACCGCGAGCTGCCGGTGAGCGTTATGCGGCAACAAAAATTAAGTTTAAAGGCACCAAAACGACTAAGTTTAGGAAAAGATCGTCGTTTGTATTAAAACAAACACGCATTTCCTGGGTGAAAGTTTTCCCCGGGAAGCGAACTCCCCTCCCTGCCTTGTAAGTGCTGCATGTTAACGCCCACCCCTCCTCCCCGACAACCTCCCTATGTGGCCAGCCGCGTTCTTGCGGTCAATGTCGTGCACACAGCAAAAAAGTGCTTAACCTTTCGTAGCTTTTCGAATGTATGGTTCATTGAGTGTCACCACATGTGCCAACTAAAATGTACATTTTATGAAAACTGTACTGAACACTCTTTTCAATGTTATAATTAGATCCATAGTTTAGTCTCTACAAATCAGGTTTTTGCTTTGACTGAACCATAACCTTCAGATGTATTATTGCTTGTTTACCGCAAAGAGAAACAAACTTTAATACAGACCTGTTCTTCTGTGTTGATATTAATTTACATGTTTTCTATAATCCCATGATAATTCTGTCTGATTTTGAATTAGTACTAGACTATCAATCACACTTGCAAAAATGAGCACATCTGAGACATATATAAATAATGTTAACTTACTTACTTACTTACTTACTTACTTACTTACATCTTTCCTGCAGATTCTTCAGGATTGAAGACTATTACTGTTCAGTGTGAAAGTATACTCCAAATAATGTTTATTTTTTTATAAACATAAACCTCACTGTAGGTTACTGTAGACTTTATAATTTGATCCGTCCAAACTCAAAGGTTGTTTGGCAACTGGTAGTAACCAATATACCTATAAAATTAAACGTCAAGGATAGGAATGTTATAATGCACTAAGTTCAGTGGATACCCTAATAAATTAGTGAATTATAAAGAGGCACTAGCTGAATAGGGTCAGAGGTCAGAACCATCTGCTGCCAGGAGCCTCAAAGAAACCATCACAGATTGGCTCTTAACATGCACATTCCCATGGAGATGAGCCCCACTTCCCATTTGCATGGTCCTTGTACCGCTGCTGGTTGTTATAGCAACAGACAGGACGTGACATTGTTGCTTAATGTGCTGTTTTTTCTTCTTTATTCTGACCTTATTTTCTAATAATGTCATCTCTCTGTGGGTGTAACAGTTAACAAAGGTAGTGTCAGGTCAGAATGCGAATTGACAAATCAATTAATAATTTCTTGTATGCCTCTGCGACAGCCTCCCATCCATCCTATTCCTGTAAACTCAACATCTCAGGAACATCTTGAAATTTGGCACAAACGTCCACTTGGACTCAAGGATGAACTGATTTGAATTTGGTGGTCAAAGGTCATGGTCCCTATGACCTCACTATACACATTTCTGGCCATAACTCAAGAATTCATATGCTAATTATGACACAATTTCACACAAATGTCTAATAGGATAAAATAATGAAGTGATTAAATTTTAGTAATATAGAGTAAATAAAGTCAACCTCAATGGGACATAATCATTTTCTGCAAAAACACTTTTCTGGCCATTATTTTGCCATAACTCGGGGCAGAAGGGGAGACATTTGTTCGGATACTGAATTGGTGACACTCGTCCTGGGTGCTCACCTTGAAACTGTGGTGATTGTAGATCTACTGTGCTGCCAGGTTGAAGATGTATGTGAAGCATCCACATTTTGGTATTTGTAGCTTCTTTGCATGCAAAATCCATACTTAAATCATTGTCTACTGTCATGGCTACAACTTTGTTTTCTATCCTGTTCCTCTGGTAGTTTACCACAAGCCCTTTGGTTTTGCTGATATTAAGCTTCAGGTAATTGTTGTTGCACCATGTGACAAAGTTCTCTATCAATCTTCTGTAAAAAAATAAAAAAATACAAAATAAGTGAAGATAGCATGTTTCTCACTGGAGATTATTCACTGTCAATATAGTGATAACTTCTAATTCCCCCAAAAATAAACTTAATAGCTTTTATTAAGTCTTTACTACATACAGTATATTATATGAGTCTGGACAGACATGGATGTAAACTGCAACTTGACTGGTTGGCGGAGGCATACAACCATTCGATTCTACTGTAGTTATTCAGTGAAAAATCCTCAAACTGTATTATAATACTTAATTTCTGGTCTGTAGTTTTTTAAATTACTGTTTTCCCTTCTTTTCATTGGGACTTGTTTTTAAGACCCACTGGAATCAAACTAATTGTGCATCACTAACTCCCTCACCACATTAATTGCTTGTGAGCAAGCATTGTGTAACTAAGCCACTCCATTAATTTATGTGACTTTGTGTTACAAAGATTTATTTTTTTTGCCTGTGAAATTTTGGATGCAAGGGACATACAAAAGAATAAGCATATACAAAAGGAAATTGTAGTAATAAAAGTAATTTTTGAATAAAATTAAGAATATTATGATACCTGAGGAGCGCAGAAAAGTTCTTAGTAACTCGAGATTTAGAAACCAAATTTCATATAAGTCATAATTCTTTTCGGCAGTGCAGTAGCGTCCCTTGTTAAGCATTCTCAGTTCGATCTTTCTCCTGAGTCAGGGTGCCTGTTGTGGAACTAAGCTACAATCTTCAAAATCTTTCACCCTCTGAGTCTGTCTTTCCAAGACGGGCAATAATGAACTGGAATTCCTTCAATTACTTTTCAGGTTTTTGACCCGCTCTGCAAACTGGTGCAGTCTTTTTGTTTAAAATAGCAGCTCTGTATGCAGGTGCATATCCAGGACTTTTTAGGTTTGTTAACAAGCAAAATAGGGCATTTTTTGTTACATTTTTTTAGGGCTGTCAGCATTAATGCGTTAATCGTGATGCGATTAAGATTAGGATTAAACACGGTTACAATGCTGACAGCTAAAGCTAAACGGTGTAAAGTTTGTCTGTATTTCACTAGAGGATTCCGAATCTGCAGCTGCGTTCAATGAAACTGGTAATCTACAGCCTCGTGGTGCATTCAAAGTAAATCTTAAATGCCCTTTTCCCATCTGGTGGTTGTTTTTGTCATTCAACAACTATTTACTAGTGAAATAAGTTATTGTTATAGTTATTACATTATTATTAAATCCTTTAATTTTGACCATATGGCCTTAGAAATAAACAAGCTGTTCTTTAATGTCGGCAACTGTTGTTTAGTACCCTTCTTTTTTTAACTTTCTTAAAAAGTGTCGGTTCACACACTGTTAAGTACCATTTTAAAAGTACCGCTGTAAACCAAACAATACCCAACCCTAATATTGACTCTAGATTCAAATGTGTGACTAGATTCACACATTTTTCTTTTGTTTACAGTAAATAAATAAATAATAAACAAATACAAATCTTAAAATCAAGTTCATAAAGTCACTTTCTTTGCATTAATTTGATTCACAATCAAGATACACTGGTAAGAATAGCTTTCCATTGTTAATATGTACTTAAAAACAGTTCTGAAATGCTAAATAATTTTAATCATGTGATAAAACATGCAATTAATCGCAATTAACTATAGAAATTCAGTGATTAATCGCGATTAAAAAAAATTAATCGTTTGACAGCCCTAAATATTTTCCTTTTGAAGCTTTCTACTTAACACAATGGGAAAAATCTAGCACATGTATTCCATGAGCGTCTATTACTGTATGTATTTTAAGATTGATAGATTTAGCCTTTCTAAACATTTCCTATTTTAAATAATAATCATTTAAATGTAGGGGATTGTGCAAGTAATCCCTTGGCGAAAGTATGTGCTCTCTCTAAATGCTTTCTAGTTTCTAATATATGTTGTAAAAAGTGACATTGTTTCCAGGCGCTTTCCCTCAACTTTACTCACCTTAGCCATTTAGTTAAAGTTTTACCATATAACCATTTCTGCAGCAACTTATAATGATCAGTTGACGGGGAATCCCAAGTCTGCAGGGCAGCAGGATGGTGTGATGCATAGGAGCGCTCAGTGAACCAGACAGTTTCTTCTCTCAATACGTACTACTCAGTTGAAGTGTCTTGCTCTAGGACTGCTGCTCTGTACCTGAGTGGGGGAATTAACTTCAAAAAATCAATGCAGCATCACATATTATCCTCACAGTTGTTACTATTGTACTCAACATGACAGTGAAGTGCACGTTGTGCATGTATCTAACATGGTTGCCACTGAAGACTGCTGCATTCAAACACCCTTAAATAATGCTAATCAGCTTTCATTTTGCTCTGAGTCGTGTGCTCCTGACTTCTCCCACAGGGAGCATCGTTTACACTGTATCATTATAATGTTTAATACTAGCTTATAGTTCATCTTAATCTATGTTAATGCTTTTAATTCCATATTAGTAGTGACACGGAAGCCCAGAGGCACAGACTCAGGTGGGTGTTAAGGGATCTGATGAAAGGTACTGTGGCTAGGGCTTAAAAGTAATTAGAGCAGCTGACATTTAAATGTCTTAATGATAACTGGAAATTTTGAGCAATTATTTATTGAGATCATTTCAGTAAACTGTAGACTTTTTCATTTTTTTTTTCATTTACTTCATTAATATAGTATAATTGGTTATAGAAAAATGCTGCTAGACCTTGACTGTTGTGTGTACAATTGGTGACATTCTCCCTAATGTGAGTGCAAATATGTTTTTGTTTCTTCTGCAGTGCTGATGGTGTGCTTGTTGCGACCAATAAAGCTACAGGTCAAATTGAAATCTGTTCTTCCTACTCTAGCTAGGCACAATATGATGGTCAGTGCATTCTAATGTTACAGTTCTTTATCTTATCTTGACCACTGTGAAACTTGAGTTTTAGCAAAAGTAGTCAAGTAATTTCCTTTCAAAAGCTAGTCTAGCATGGGACAATATCGCACTATGATTTCTTCTTGAATTCTACTTCTGTGTAGTTTTGTTATCTCCAAATGACACAGCAAAAAAATTGTGAAAAAAAAAATTGATTTTGATTGTTCAGTGCTCCAGAGGTGTAGTATTGCTAAAAATCCCCATGTCTGTGTGTGTGTGTTGTGTGTTGTGTGTGTGTTTGCCAAAGTTAATCAGCACCTACTAAGTCAATAAGAAGAATTACTTCCCCACTGCAATCAGGCTGGCAAGTATGTTTGTATAGTTTGTGTGTTTGTGAATGCATGTGCACGAGTAAACGCAGGATAGGGAGACTGGGAGACGGGGAGAGAGTATGTGAGTATGTCATCTGTACTCTGACATGACAAGTGCAGTGACCTGAAGGAAAAAACCACATAAAGGTAATGGATCCAGAGCAACAGAACTTAAAATCTAAAACGCAATCTGTAACCCGCAGAGGCTGTAAAAGAAATGTAAGGTGTTTTGAGTGCATTCTGTAACTACAGTAGAATAAGGCAATATGATTTGGGGGTAGTGCTACTGCACTTAGGCTGATGTACTGTGCAGTACAATTGTTTGAGCCTGACTACAATTTTAACATCAGTAAAACCCTCAATTTCAAGATTGCATGTTCCTTCCGAAGTCTGGGGCTTTACCAGACAGACAGCATGCATGCCGATAGGAGTAAAGAAGATGAGAACAGGGCCAGACAGATTTAATGTGTAGTCACACAGCCTGTTCTCATGAACTATACGTTCAAAAAGCTACAAAAAGTTAAGCACTCTTGTATGATTTATACGTTTATTTTGCACCACGTTGACTGCTGACCTGACGGAGCACCACGACGGGCAGCTCGCGGTGCTCTGTACCCGGCTCACAGTCCCCTATTCTGGGGTAACTGAACCACCAACTACCGCTGACCTGACGGAGCACAATGCGAAGCACCGTAGTCAGCAGCATGAAGCTCTGTAGCGACTTAAATACCTAGCAACTGCCACTCTGTAGCACGGAGCTCTGTAGCCGATGTCATGTGAGGTCTGCTAGTTTTCGTATAGTATCATACGTTTGAGTGTGCATAACTTTTCGTACAATATCATTCAAACCCATTTATGAGAATGCGTTGAGTCACACGTGGCTAATGGAAACAAAAAGGACTTGTGTGAAGACTGGAAATGTGTGTACACACTCACACCTTTGCATGCATTGCTAAGCCTTAGCAATTAAGATGTTATGATGGAGACAGAGGGCAACCCTGCTTAATGCATAAAATATGTAGTATAGTAGTTGTTTTGTGAAGAATGATGATGCAGAGGAAAATACTGCCGTGTATGCCACTTCCTATAGAGGATGCTCCTATTTAAAGATATCAACCGTTGAGCGAGTCTATACAATTAGTAGGTCTTAATTTGTGGCTCAACTGAAAATTAAACCATTGGGATTTGGTGCCTGAATGAGTGTGGAGCTGTGTGTGGGTGTGTGGTTTACAGCAAGAGTCTATTACACTGCCACTGTATGTGTTCTTATCCACACATTAAAACTGTAAAGTCTATGCATTATGCTATTAGGGTAGAGTGCAGCACAGTGATTGACTGAATTTGCCCTCTGCTATCATCACACAAAATATGTGAAACACAGCTGACTTTGATCTGTTTTATAAGCTGATGGCACAGATACTACCAAAAACAGGACCAAAATGGAAGCCCCAGGCACATTTTCATCCAATAAAAGATCTCAACAAATGCCATAAAGTAAAAGGAAACAATTGGAAGCAATGTGTCTGTAGCTAACACCACACTCCTTATTGATCTACTAGTGTCTTTTGTTGACCCAAAGTACACAAGGAGATCAATTAAGACTGATGTTATCAATACCGGACTATATTATGTAACCGTAGATCTATACATAACATCTCATTAGATGAAAGGTTGTAATACGTTACACACATGGGTACAAAAAAATTAATTGTGAAACAAGTAATTGCTCATAACCAACAAACACTGTAATAGCAAAATCTGCCCTATGGCATCATTTACAAATGATAGTGGATTCAGTATAGTCAGTGGAGTCTAATTACTATATACAGTAGTTAATCACACTAAATTACTGGTACAATATAACCATTCTTTTACATTGATAATGCATCTTAGATTAGGTTGTGGAATACAATGTATGATTTTACTAAAGGTTACAATCAATCAAATAGTTCCCATTCAAAATAACACACTTCACTCCAGGTTTTGGTTTGTTCATTGGATGTGATGTGTTTCTAGTGCAGCCTTTTTCCTCCCAAATGGAGAAATAATTGCACTCATAGAGTGTATCTCCTTTACATTGCTATTGCTATATTGAAGTATGATCTTGAAAAATTGTCCACCAAAATCCTTGCTGCCTTACTCATGTTGAAAGACCTTAACCATTATATTTATTTTTGCTAGGTAACATTGCAGTTTATCTGATGTTTAGTCTTATTTATCAAAACTCCAGCATATGTTTCACTAAATGCCCTAGAACTATACACTATGTTCAGCATTGGCAGCATGAACAATCAATACATGTAATATTTCTACTGCACGTTGTACCATGTACTTTGTAAAATATGCTATAGCAGTCTTTCAGCTTGACGAAACAGCAGCAGTGAGTGAGTATTTGCTGTATTTATTTCAAGTGAGTGATTAGAGCAGCGGCAGATCAGGACATAGTAGAGATGCAAATGTTTAAGGATTTTTTTTTTTATCCTACGGAAAAACCTAAGATTTTTGCCACAAATACCAAGCTCACAAACAGTCTTATACTTGTGCAACAATTTCCCACAACATGCAAATGAATGCAAATGCATTCTGTCAATCTTTCCATGGCAACCATTATGTGTGTGTTGCAGTTCTTCTGCTACAAGTCAAATACTTTCGTCAAACTGTTGGCAACAATTTGTTGCAACCTCTTTGCTGTATAAGTGAATGATATTGGCTGAATTGCTCTTTTTTAGTATGCAGTCATTTAATCTAAAGCTGTAGTTGTTAGTGGCTGTGCTATGCTGAGATGTTTCTTTTTTTTTTTTTTAAATGTTGATGCATGCTTACTGCTCTGTCAGCACTCACAGCTGAGAACTTAAAATGAGCAATCAATAATCACTCTCTCCTCTGTCTGTCTTTCTCTCATTCATTCTCTCTCCATCACTTTCTTTCTATATCTCCCGTTTGCAGGTAGACACGTCTCAATGGGTGAGGCCCACTGATCCAGTCATCCCCTGCACATCCCCTCCACCCCTCCCCCCTGCCCTCCTTTGTTCCCCTAAACTCCAACCCACTTCACTTCAGTCACCATGACTTCCACCGGCCACCTGCTGGGTTTGGCTGAGGTGGGGCTGAGGTGTGACCAGGAGATTGAGAGGAGATATGAGATTGTTCCCTCAGTGGTCTGCTCCATGTGCTGCCTCTTTGGAATCATCTACTGCTTCTTTGGTAAGTGATGATGTAGTGGAGGCTTTTCTCTTAAGGTCTGATGCTCATTAAAATGGGACCACTGAAAAGTGATTGAGTGATTTCTCATGTCAAGCTTGAAACAGCTTTTACCCTGTTCTAGTATTATTTCAGAATCAAAATACAGCTTGCCACTTGTACCTGTCATTGTCCGCTAAAAAGGGCTAATCGCCATACCTAAAGAAACTCATATATCTGTTTCAGTTGACAATCAAACGAAATATTTAAACACTTTGGGAAATTCACTCATTTGTTTTGTTGCAGGGATTTAGATAAAATTGAGATTCTGGGCATTAATTAGTAAATCTAAAATAGTTACATGGACATCTATCAGTAGCATCAATGGCCAACACGATGGAAACATGTAGCTGATATATAGTTTCTATATGTGTAAGTGCTATGAAATAATAATAATAATAATAATAATAAAACATGTAACCAAAGAGGCCCTCATTCTACTCTGCTGGTGTATGATATTATTGATTTAAGAGCAGTACAGAGAGGTTGTCTTGTTTCTGGCTATGTGAATTAATATTGGAATCTCATTTCTGCAGACTAAGCTATTGTGGCATTGCTATATGTTCATATGTTTTCTTAGAATTGCATCTTATCAAATCCTTGAATATCCATTACCCCTACACCCTTTCCCAAGTCTGCTGTCATCAGCATACTAAAAAGATTGGACTGCCAGCTGTCTTTTAAAGAAAAAAGGCATCTTCTGCTGCTTATTGAAAGGCACGTTCCTATTTCTTTCGACCACATGTTGCAGCAGCACTGATCAGAAATACCAGGCCTAACTGGCAGTGGACCCCTGTTGTTTTATTTATTCCTCTGTGCCATCAAATGCCAGGACTCATACTTTATGCATGGGTCCATTCATATGTTAAGACACAACTTCCTTACTTGAGGCCTAGTTTTGAACCCAGTGACTGAGTTTGATTGTATCACAAAGTATTAAGGTCTCATCCTAATGAGATTGTGTGTAAAGTCATTACATGAATGTGTGATCAATAAATAATTAGAGTGAGAGATCTGCTGTAATGGTTACAGGCTTACAAGTTGTTTTTGTTGCAACAAAAAATTATTGATTAAAAATGTAATTTCAACTTGAATAGGGACTGGCGAAATTGCATAAGAGTGGTCGAATAATGACATGCATTTTTGTACAAAGGTACAATTAATTGCAATATATTGCAATGGGTTAGCTTACGAGCCTGTGTAATCAATTACCCCCCCCCCCCTTTTTTTTTTTTTTTCAACCTCACAAAATTTTTTTTCCCCTCCCTTTGGGTTTGAAAAAAATTTTTTTTCCATACTTTTAAAAATCCCCCCCCCAACATCATATGCATGGAAATAGTTTTTAATATTTTATTTTTATACTGGAGTAAATTGAACTCTCTTCCAGTGACATGGTATCAGTAACCACTTGACAGAAACAATGCATTGAATTTTCAACTTGTATGTATTGTCTTGTGATCAATCATCCTTTTTTAAATGACATGGCCACTGCTAATGTATATAGTCCTCCATGTAAACTAAAATGCATTCCACAAAAATACATCCTTTACAACATAGATCATTTACCTGCAGACACATACAGGAATGTTCATATCTACTGCGAGTACCACAAACAACAAACACTGTAAGATAAAAACATAGAACAAAGTTTAAAAAGTAATGTATTATGTAATAAAATAAAATGTAATAAAAATCAACATATATGCTGCTTTTGGATGAATATTGATGTATGTTGAAGCACTAAGAAGATGTGTTGCATACAAATACAAAACAGAGACATTCGGTAAAGCATACAGATGACATTAACATTCACTGTAGATGTCTTGGTAAAGCATCAGCAGCGTCAGTCCCTGCATTACAAACCAGTTACCTAGCAACTTTATTTTACAAAGTTGACAGCATGCAACAAGACCATAGTGGCTCACAGCACTAAAATAAAATTATTGGATGTTCTCATTCTATTCTGTTTTATGTAAAGCACTTTACCGTGTTGCTGAAATGTGATATACAAATAAAGCTGCCTCGCCTTGCCTATTCTTCTTTAAAAAATGTATGTAAATTTTTTGGGGGGGTCAGCAGTAGCTCAGTCTTTAGGGACTTGGCTTAAGAAGGGCGTCGGTTAGAGTAACCCAACCTATACAGACCATGTATGGAGTAGGACTGGCAGCTAGAGAGTTGCCAGTTCACCTCCTGGGCACTGCCGAGGTGCCCTTCAGCAAGGTACTGAACCCCCAAACTGCTCCAAGGGCGCCTTACCATGGTTGACCCAGCACTACCTCCTAATTTGCATGTGTGTACTGTGTATAAAAAGGGGGTTGCTGAAGATACATTTCAACTGCCACTTACATGTACCTTGAGGATTGACAAATAATTAAAAAAATCTTTTTTCAATCAGCTTCAGCTTTCTGCTAGCATTAGCATGCTAACATTGGAATCATTGCATTTAGCAAACTAAATGCTATCTTTAGATGTAGATCTACTGTCCCAGAGGGATATTTCTTTCCACAGTCAGTACACATAGCCATATACATAGCAACATATAAATATACACATACACAAAAAGCCACATACAAATACAGTAGAGTCAGTACACAGAATCTCCATGAAAGCATCCCAGCTCACAAAAGTGTCAGCGAGGCAGATTGTTCAGGGCTGCTATTGCACAGGGGACAAAACCCCTGCTGAAACTAGCTATTCTTCATTTGAGAGTCCTGTATCTCCGGCCAAATGGAAGTAATACTTGTGTTTTCTGTATCTGTTTAATTAACATGAGTCTGAAAGTCTCTAGTTGACAAAAACTTCAATTTAGGGAATGACACTGATTAAAAAGGTTGTCTTATACATGCTTCAAAACCATTAACAGCAAAGCATTGTGTAATAAAACTGAATGGCATAATTTTACTTGAAATACTTACGCTCCTCAGTCCTTCACCATCTGTTATCTATTGGTTTCTCTGTTTGTTTGACAGCATACTCAGAGAGAAGATAAATAGGTGCATTTCCCCCCTCATGCAGTGCCAGATCTTGCTTTATAACCAAACAAACTGACCGTTCTGCAAATGAGACACAATGCATATTGTTGATGTTTCTCAGAAACCCCACAGTCACATTTGAAATGACATTTCTACAGTCTGAAAATTGACACTCCCTGCTGATACATGCCTCTTGCAACTGCCGAATGTGGTTTAGTTCCAAGGTCTTGAGAAGAAAAGGTTGGCTGTCATTTATTTGATCCAGAGAACAAAAAACAAAAAGTTGCAGCGAGTGATGTTGTAGGGACAAGATGGATGACGCAAAGGAAAAGAGAGTGGAAGGGAAGCAGACAAGAGCTGAATAAGCCAGAGTGAACAGATAGGATTGAGGGTTCTGATGGCTGGAGGAAAAGTAAGGGAAGCAACAAGGAACAAAAGTGGGAGTAGGAGGGGTGGAACAGTGTGTGTGTGTGTGTGTGTGTGTTTGTGTGTGTGTGTGTGTGTGTGTGTGTGTGTGTGTGTGTGTGTGTGTGTGTGTGTGTGTGTGTGTGTGTGTGTGGGGGGGGGGTGGAATAAAGGATTGAGAAAATGAGAGGAAAGGATGGGTCAGAGAAAAGTGGACAAGGAAAGTGGACCAGAAGATTAGGAGCAGTCAATTATATTTCACAGTATATATTTATAGATAGATTGATTGATGCAGACTATCTGGTATGGAAGAACAATGTTGGGAGTTTGTGATGGCTGACCAAACCAATGTTGAGGTGGCTGTAGATGCTTTGGAAATACCACAGTTACTCCACATCAGACTATTCATTCAGGCATTCTGTTACAGAAGACCGGAAACAACTGTGAAAAATACAGTGGCATTCAGCACACGTTTTATTCAGGGGCCTGGTGGCTGAAAGATACAAAGGAAAAAACCCAGGAATGAGTAGAAGGAAGTAAAGAAAGCTAGAAGTGCATCAAATAAATGAGGTATGGTCAAGATGGAGCAGCATGGACAGTGGGTTGGATGAGAGGGAGAGTATTGTTCGGCTCAGCTGTGCAATGCGTGATTACACACAGATAACAATCTGATGCTGCTTCCCCTCCAGACAGAGTCCAGTCACATACACAGAGAAGGAGATATAGAGCAAAAAGAAAGGGAGATGCAAACATTAATAAACACAAAAGCAAGGTACAAGGAGATTGTAACGGTTGATAATTTGAGCTTTTAATGCGTTGCGGTCTTTTCTCACTGCAATAAAGCACATTAAGATGGAAATAAACTGGTGAGAGGTAAACAGAGAGAAAGCCAAGGACAGGAGGGAGCATACGATGGGAAAATAAAAAAAAAGTAGGAGAGCAGCTGTTTTATTCAGCAGGCCCGTTGACTAATGAATGTGGATAACCTTTTGTAATACGATGAATATCATATTTTAAAGCAGTTCCATGAAGGTTTATAGAGACAGCTTATCTGCTCGTAATGAAGAAATGCCTCACTTACCCACCACAGGAAGGTGGCTGTTTATTGTTTTGCTTTTCATTCTGCATCATCCCTATACTATGTTATCTTCTCTGTTAGAGGAGACAACACCCTTTTATTTTCAAGACCTTGCAAAGCAATCTACACTTTATCAGCTAAATTGAGAAAACTGTAGAATGTAAGCATGAGAAAATGTTACACCAGAGATCAAATACATGTAAATGATTTTTAGATGCAACTGATAGACCGATTACACTGATTACAGGTCAGTATATCATTTAGTAATCATTCATGTATCCATAAACCATTTATAACATCAATTTCTGGGTTACTACAATCGTACAATCATCCATCAAATGTACATTTAAAAGGTAATAAGTTCTAAGTGAAACGATTTTAGCAATTAGCATTTTCCAGGAAGGAAGTAAAGTAATCAAACTGTCGATTGGTGAGATCTGTTAGATGAAATACATAGCTAGATAGAAAGAAAAAAAGAAATTATGATGGATGGAGAATGATAAACGTCAGCTGAAGGTTTTAAAGACGCTGTAAAAGGTTGCTTTTGATGGCTTATAGATCAAAATGAATGAAACAATGAGTTACAATCATCTATGGTCTCATCTATAGTTACATCTTATAAACTTTTTATAACTAGTACCTCATTAGAAAAGGGTTCCCAAATTCTTTCGGTCATCATTTGTTGGCTTTGTTGTTGTACACTGGTCTTCGTATGTTTTTGGCAGTGGATGAGGTTGGCATATGTTCAGGTTATGTCGATCCTGATGCAGCATTCAAAGCTACTGCTTGTTGTGTGTGTGTTTAAAGAGAAACCGAGTCATATACACACTACAGCATGTAGCATGTACCAGCATTTGTATGCTTGTGATAACCTCACAGTGGTCTGTTTCCCATTACTCCTCCAGGCTATCGATGCTTCAAGGCCGTATTGTTCCTCACAGGCCTAATGTTTGGCTCTGTGGTCATCTTCATGCTGTGCTACAAGGAGAGGGTGATGGACACTCAGCTCAGCGTCGAGGCGTCAGTGGGCATTGGCCTGGGTATCGGGACCCTGTGTGGCCTTGTGACCATGTTGGTTCGAAGTGTGGGGCTGTTTATGGTGGGCCTGCTGCTGGGCCTACTGGTTGGAGTGGCTTCACTGGTGGTGAGGAGACACATTTAAATGTGCACTATTTTAATTTATGTTTATTTGCTACAGAACATCAAGGAAAATACCATGGCACCTTAAAATAAAAGGTTAAAATAACACTTCCCATGCATATGAGCTTTACGAATAAAGCATTGTATTGTCACACCAAAAAGTGGAATATGTGGTTGTGGTTATCTACCACTTTTGCAAAGCTTTTAGCTAAAAAAAAATATTCCCAGGAGATCCTGTAGGACGCACGTTGAAATGCAATTATAACGATTTTCCCACAGCAGTAATGGCAGCATCTTAAGAGATGAAAACACATAAATCGGCCAGCGTATTACTGCATAGGCAGTATGAAGAGCCAGGTAGCTTTTTATTTAGCTTGTCATTAAGGGTGCTAGCAAAAAAGTTAGATTGCCAACTAAAACAAACAAATAAGCACATCAACACTAAAAACATCTACTTAAAGTAATATTGTAACCACAAACCACACCACAAGGCAGGCCTCAGGTCATCCATTTTGGTAGATGGTGACTATAAGCCATGGTGGTATTTCGCATGTTGAAGTTCACCGTAACTAAACTCTTGGTGTGGGTTTACTTTGCTGCAATGAAATTAATTTGATTTTGTACACTTTTCATGTCATGAAGGTCGATGTGACCAGGCCCTAATTCTGCTGATTAAAACAATAAAAATACCATAAAGGAAATACCAACTGCCAAAGTAAAATTAACCCTACCCTCTCTCTCCAAGGTTATGGAGGAGTTCTACCACCCCAGAACAGTGTGGGTTCCTCTGGGTATTCTCCTGGGTTCTGGGACGCTATTTGCCGTCCTCACTCTTCAGTGGCAGCGCTGCTTCGTCACCCTCTCCACCGCCACATTCGGCTCTGCCATCATCACTGTCACCGTGGATTACTTCATAGAGCTGTTCGCCTTGGTCCACTACGTCTACGAGAGACTCAGGGTAGGCTCATCTGTGTGTTTGTGTGTCTGTGTAAACTGTTAGTGGCAAAGAGAAATACATGCTATTCATTTATTTGAAGTTACCTTGAGGCATGTTTTTGTTCTGTGTATGAGTAATCTATATGTTAGAGGGAAGTCATGTGTGTGCATCATTACTGTGTCACGGCTTTGGTCTGCGCTTTCCATGTGTTTGTTTGCATAAGAGAGAGAGAGAGTTTGGCAGACTGACCGATAAAATCTGAGAACAGGGAGGTCTGTGCAAACTGACAAAATTGTCATCATTAAAGTGATGGTTCGGAGTAATTTACCCTAGGGTCCTTTGCACCATGACCTCGAGCCAAACAACCCCCAGAAGCTTTTTTCACCTGGGTCTAACATTGGGCGAGTTAGCGTAGAGTAGCGTTAGCCGCTGAATAGCTTAGCGCAGGGGCTAATGGACCCACGTTTGTATCTCGTAAGTGACCCCACTAATAATGCCCGAAATGATACCAAAGGTCTACACTAGTACAAATAGGTTATGCACTCATAAAACGATGGATTGGAAAGTTTGTAAGTACACCAGAAGTTTATGAACACTTGCCTGCTCTCTTCTGCTCTCTGTTGCTGCTGCTGCTGCTGCAGTTAGACGAGTGCTTAGGGCTGTGACTGTCTACAAATTACTACACCGAAAAGAGATACAACAAAAATATGTATTCATTTAATGATTAAATAAGGTAATGTCTCCAAACTTACCTCAATTATTACTTGTCTCCTGCTAGTTATATTACAGCACTTACTTTAAAAAATAAGTTAAATTAAAAAATATTTTTGTTGCATCTCTTTTCGGTGTTGTAATTTGTAGACGTCCCTAAGCACTCGTCTCACAGCAGCAACAACAACAGCAGAGAGCAGAAGCCAGCAGGCAAGTGTTATTTACATAAACTTCTGGTGTACTTACAAACTTTCCAATCCATCGTTTTATGAGTGCATAACCTATATATACTAGTGTAGACCTTTGGTATAATTTCGGGCATTATTAGTGGGGTCATTTAAGAGATACAAACGTGGGTCCATTAGCCCCGTGCTAAGCTATTCAGCGGCTAACGCTACTCTAAGCTAACTTGCCCAATGTTAGACCCAGGTGAAAAAAACTTCTGGGGGGGCGTTTGGCTGGAGGTCATGGTGCAAAGGACCCTAGGGTAAATTACTCCGAACCATCACTTTAAGTTTGCACAAATTCACGTGTTGGAAGATATATTTAAAAAAATAATGGTATTGGAAGATTTATTCAAATTAAATTATTCATCTAAAATTGTAAGTGTACTATTTGCAGGTGGCACCAAAGAAGCCAGTCTGCTGGTTTACTTGGGTCATCTTGGGGGTGTGGCCTGTCCTGGCCCTCCTCGGAGTGCTGATCCAATGGAAAGTCACTGCAGAGGGATTTTCTCACACAGAGGGTGAGTGATGCAGCATTACACACACAACCAGACTCCTTTAACCAGGTTCAAACGGTAACTTAAGACACCGATGTTAGCAAAGTATTTTTAGAATAATCTTTTGCCCTATTTGTTGATTTTGTTTTTTTACGTGTCAGTATGTTGTTGCACTTAAAGACATTTTTAGTTGGTAGAAACAGGGGTCATTACTAGGTGTACAAAACATGACTGAAGTGCAAGAATACAACAGTGCTTTTACAGTCAGAAAAGCACAACATCTTATGAGAGGTTACTCTTACAGTACAATAGAATCTATAAAAAAACAAATTACAAGAATGTAGCAAAACAACAGCAACACTGACCTTATACTCAACTAGAAAAAAAACAACTTAGTTCTTCAACTGCTCATAGCTTATTTTACATTGGTAATTGGATATTACGTAAAATTATGTACTGGTCACAGTACTGAAAACAGGGCTGAGGAATCAAATGCAGACACTTGTAAACAGGCTTACTCTGCAATTTGAAGTCTGTCCAAACAAGTAAACAAAGCCAACAGGGGTCAAAGGCAGGTGAGAATCAGGCAGTAGGTCCAAAACACAGGTAGCAGCTCACAGGCAGATTTAGAGAAACAGGGGCAGAGACAGGGAGCTGCTGAGGGAATTGGGAGCAGGTTTTTCAGGTGGATGTGGAGGTCAGGTAATATGTAAAGGTGTGAATACACCAGGGACATTTTCTGGACAAAGTAAATGGCAGGTTTGGAAAATTCCACAAACATTTAGGGAAATGAGAATGCCTAAGGCTGAAGGGACGTCAGAAAACAGTAGCCAAGACTTTGATCTTTTCCATGGAGGATTTCAATAAAAATCATATAAGCTAATGAATTCAAAAATGCTAAAACGCGCATCTTATGAAAAAAGAGTTAGTTGCATTTTCTTAAATTGTAATGAAAATGTCTATTAGTTTACTGCTGAAATAAAGCTACAGTGTGATGCAGCTACTGCTCCAACCTGGAATACACAATGGATGTGCTCAGAAATGGCTGATGATGAAGAGAGGTGGTGCTCACCTCACTGTGTCCGCTCTGGCTTTATGGCAATGTAGGCCACAGCCACAAGCCTCAAGCAAGGCTGGTGCAGACCTCTGGAAACACATGTTGTGTAGTGCAGCTTTAAATTCATATTACAGCATTTACCACCAATATCACCCATGACATGACTATGGACATGAAGACGACTATGTTGAAGTTTGTGCATGGGGTGTTTAATCAAGGATGCATTCAATCTAGTTTTATGTATTTGATTTTAACTTAACTATTTTAATCTTAGATACACAGTCAAGTACACAGAATGATGATGAGACTTGTTTCAGTATCGATCTCACAAAGGCCACTACAAGCTGGAGCCATTTTATCAAGACTCACAAATCTACCCTCATTTTATAAAATAGGCAGTTTAATTGACAGCTTAAGAAATCACGACCATTGTGAGGGCAGGGAACACTGTGTGAGGGAGAATCTAAATACACTAACATTAGTGTTGTCAGCAGAATGAGCTATTGACAGAGACAGCCTTAATCTGTTCTAAAAAGCAAGCCCAACACAGATGGCAAGATCACTCTCTCTCACACACACACACACACACACACACACACACACACACACACACACACACTGTAAATGCAGCACACAAACACAAATACACACCGCTCACAAACAGCCTCAGACAGGGACAGAAATATACTGGGGCATAGTCTTTCACTCCCTCATGCACTAACTGCAGGAAAATTGAAACACACACATCTCATTCATTCGTACACACACGCACAAACTCTTACATTTGATCATTGCTGGCGTATGACATGCTGAGTTAAACAGTGTCTTAGAAGAAGTCACACATGGCCTAAAATAATGGGATTAAACAGCAGGCTGTCGTGGCTTCCAGTCAGAGGGTGTGGGCAAAGAGATAGAAGAAGCTTTTTAGTGCTATTTTAAAAAATGTGCAATTGAGTATGGGGGGAAAGAGACCTAGAAAGAGGTAGATATATGAAGGAAGCACATATAGGATAAAAACGGTCTATAAGAAAGATAACTGATTTACCAAAAATTCAAGACACACTGCTTTGTCACAAAAAGTTGCTAAAAAGCCTTCATTTCTTATCATGTAGCTATATGTTTAGAAACAGGACCAACATGCATTGATCACACTCTGGTTTTTCTCACCGTTAAACAATCACACACAGACAAGTGAATTATATAAACATAGATCTCAGTCAAATATGTGAGAATGAGAATTTTTGGCAATTGAAGCACCCAAGGAGGGATAAAAGAAAGCAAAAAGACGAAAATAACAAGGACAAAAAAAAGAAAACATTGTTGCATTTCTTTATGTACTGCAGGTGTGTTGCGTGCTTGTTGCCATATATACAGTATAGCCTGTGACTGGAAAAAATGAGGGGGAAAAAGAGGGGGAGGATCTAGCAAGTATACTATGAATGTTACTGCAATTACTGCTGCTTTGTGATAGGAGCCAGGTCAGTAAGGGTCATCGTTGTGTTAGAAACCCATTTAAATTGATCTATACAGCATGTATTCCTAAATGTAACTTAAAAAACCTTATTTACAGCTGTCCGAGTTTGTCTGTCTTTTATGATGACAAGCACTGTATTGACAGAGAAAAAAAAAGGATATGGGAAAAGACAGGGGAAAAGAGGGAGCAGGTGTAATGGGGGAAGGGCAGGGGAGGGTAATAAACTGGGGCACAACACGTAAGCAGGGTACCCAAGTGGAGCAGTAAGGAAAATCATCTGTCTGTCAGCTGATTGAATAGAGTGCCGGACACAGGCATGAATGAATTAGTGTGCACCTTTTTTGGTCATGTGTGGACAATGATAGATCATGCACACACACACACACACACACACACACACACACACACACACACACACACAACAACACACACACACACAAACAGTAGCATGTAGCCAGAGGGGCCTGCGGTGGGGTGAGCTGAGGAAAAGAAAAGGGGGGTGTCAGTAAGCAGTTTCCCTGGCAGATGGTGCCTCGTTCGCTGTCCGCCCTCACAAAGAAACAACAATAGACCTCATAACACTTCAACACCCACACACACACACATACACACACATTAAATGTGACGCATACAGTACATATTGCCTTCATGAAGTTCAGCGGGGACGTCATACTTATAATAATGAGCATGAAACAGATCCCTGACACTACTGCATATTACACCGCTGAATCAAAATGCTTACAAACATGCATACCCAAAGTAATCACATGGGTGATCAATGGACAGCGCGACAGGATGCATTTTGGACATCCTTTGCTAGGGAGGGTGTGGAGATAACACGAACACACTCACCCACTCACAATATGTCTGGAGACTGAGTACATGCAGTGAGGAAAATGAGCTGTCTGCCAACGGACTGAATAGAATGAAAGAAACTAGGAAATGGACATCAGTGTTTCTTTTTGTAGCCTGTACTTACAATAACCCCCTTTGGGATAATTCACCATCAACATTTAAAGGCTAATTTAAATATATCTAAAAGAAAATGTCATCCTATCGAAGGTTTCTCCTGTTTTCTGGTCAGTCTGAGTGATTTTGAATGTGTCCTTTCTTCTTGACTTGATTCAGTTTTGTTTTTCTATAAAAGCTGCATTGTTCTGTCTTTATCATCCTCTCACTCCCCCATTATTATCTATCGTTCCTTCGCTCCCCACACATTATCACATCTCTGGTCTCTTTGTCACCAGTGGTTTTGAGTCGACAGCAACGGAGGGTCCAGCTCATGCGGATCCGACAGCGGGAAGAGAGGCTGAAAAAGGAAAAGGAGAACAAGAAGAAGAAAAAACGAGAGAACCAGAAAACCAGCCACAAGCAGAAACCCCACACCAATCACCACCACCAGCAGTACCATCACCCAGCGGCCTCCCACCCTCATCACCAAGCCCAGAGCTCTCAGCCACCTAAAGTCCCTCCTCCTCAGACTGAACCCGGCTACCACCGCAAGGCCAACCCTAAAAGGCGCTTTGATGGAGATGTGCTGTCACCGGTAAGATGCAGAAGCCTCCTTATTCCAATTTTTCCGACACCACATGAATGCAGCACAAATGTCATATGTGGCAATGTTAACGAAATAGAAATATAATGTGTTTTGACCTTTTGAAATAATGGGTGTATATACAGGTTGCTTTTCAGTCTGTTTTCCTTTTTTAAATGAATT